>NC_081411.1:390685685-390850685 GCF_030272615.1 Cryptomeria japonica | reverse complement strand
AGGACCATCTCCTACAAAGGGAGGAAAGGATAAGCCTTCCCAACATTTTTCCATCTTTTCATCCTAATAAGTGATATAGGCATTCTTCAATGATCCTGATGACAGTCGGTTGTTCATGAGCTCAGTGATAGCTAACTCTATCATGTTAATGATTTTGGGAACCTCTAGTTTTTCATTCTTGAAGAGATGTCTATTTCTCTCCTTCCATAGTTCCCACATAATGGAAGAAGGAAGAGTTGTCCATAAACCTTCAAAGAGACAGCCATGCCTGAGGAGAGGCCATGCCTTGAGCATTCCAAATATGGTGTGGGGGAAGGCCGCAGACCATTCAAGTTTGTTGGTGAACCAGATCCAACATTTGTGAGCAAAGGGGCAGTTAAGGAGGATATGATTGGTGTCTTCCTCGTCTACCTTGCAAAGAGGACATCTACTAGGGCCCTCATACCCCATTCTTCTAAATTTGTCTGCAGTTAGGAGATTGTTTTGAGCCGCAAGCCAGGAGAAGATCCCTGCCTTAGGCAAACAATATTTATCCCAGCAAAGTTTCAAGGAAATCTCAGTCATAGGTCTTATAAACGATTTGGAGATGAGAGAGTACCCATCCTTGGAGTTGTATTCTCCTCTTAGGGAGTCATCACAAATGAGCTTGTCCTCATTCTGACCTAAGGCAATGTTCCTTGATTTAAGAATTGCCATAAGTTTTTGTTTATCCCTTACCGGGATATCCTCATCTTCCTTCTCGATCCACTGCCAACCAACCCCATCCTCTGAAGGGGAGATATAGTTGTTTAACAGGGGTCCTCTATGAGATTCAAGAAGGATATGAGTAGCACCAAAGTCATGGATATTATCAATAGCCTTATATCCACCCCATGAATCCGACCAGAAAAGAGCTTTATCCCCAGACCCTAGGTTCCAAGTAAGTCTGTCAGAGATAATCCTCCTGCAGTCTAACATAAAACTCCATAGGCAGGGCCCTCTGGGAGGGTTGTTTCTCTGAAGATTTGGATAGGATTCCCTCCATTAAGGTATTTGTGGTGCAGCAAGTGAGCCCATTTGAGGTGAGGGGTTTTGAACATCCTCCAGACCAACTTGGCACCCAAGGCTTTGCCCTAATCATGAAGGTTTTTAATGCCAACTCCTCCTTCTTCTTTAGGTTTGCATATCTTGTCCTAGGATATGAGTGATATTTTATGGTTGTCATTAGCACCTTGCCAAAAGAAAGTCCTGAGATGCTTGTTGAGCTCTGCAAGTTTAGAAGAAGATAAATGTTGATAGGAGAGCTGGTAAATGGGCATAGCTGACAAGACTGATCTCACCAAGGTTGCTCTACCTATAGATGAGAGCCATTTTCCTTTCCAAGTGTTAATCCTAGACTTGATTTTATCCACCAAGTTGTCCCATAATTTTGAGGGTCTTCTACCCTTGTCAAGGGGAATGCCTAGGTATTTGCAAGGAAGAGTTCCTTCACTAATATCTAGGACATTACTGATCACTTTTCCTAAGGAGGGGTCTATGTCGAACATAAAAACTGTAGACTTGGCCAGATTCACCTGATGCCTTTGAAGGCACTTGCTTCCCTTACACTTCCCTGCCCAAAAAGCATCATGTCATCGACAAATTGCTGGTGGGTAAAGGGAGGGAGGCCACTGGTAATGGGGATTCCTTGGATCCCACCTTCCTCTTTGGCCTTAGAGATGGATCTACCTAGGGCTTCAACCATGATGATGAAGAGGAAGGGGGACATAGGATCTCCTTGCGTGAGCCCTCTTGAGCTGCTGAAGAAACCTTATGGGGAACCATTAACCAAGACTGAGAATTTGGAGGTGGATATACATTCAAAGATTAGGTTGATCCAGGATTTGGAAAATCCAAAGGCCTCCAGGCATTTACATAGGAAGTGCCAATCAACTTTGTCGTACTTTGCTTATGTCTAATTTGACTAGCATACTTGGGGCCCTGTTGAGTTGGACCGAATGAATGGCCTCTTGGGCTATAATAACCCCATCATAGATTGATCTATCTGCTATGAAGCCGGTTTGTCCTTCACTAATGATAATGGGAAGAAGATTCTAGAGTCTGGCTGCTAGGGTTTTGGTTAAGAGTTTGTACTGAAGTCATTAAAGCTTTTAGGATTCTCTTTTTTGGGGATGAGAGCTAGGAAGGTATTGTTGATTTCTTTGAGAATCTTACCAGAGTTCCTAATACCTTCTAAGGCATCTATGATCTTTGTCCCCATAAAACCCCAACATTTTTGGAAAAAGCTAGTGGGGAAGCCATCCGGGCCCGGGTCCTTCTTGGGATTTATCTTCATAAGGATAGATTTAACCTCCTCCTCAGAGAATTTCTTTGACAGGATTTTGTTGTGGTCATTGTTAATGAGTTTTGGAAGATTCTTGATAATATTGAGTTGGCCTCTGAGGTTGGAGCCTTCAATATTGTTTAAGATTTTATCAAAAAACCTCGTTGCCTCGGAGGCAACATTATTCGGTTCAGATAGGATGGAACCCTAACAATTCTTAATTTTAGAAATTCGATTGACCCATCGCCTCTCATTAGTACTATTGTGGAAACACTTAGTATTTTGATCCCCATCACTCAACCAAGTCTCCCTCGATTTTTGTTTCCAAAAGATCTCTTCATTTGAGAGTGTCTTTTCATACTCAGAGAGTAGAGCCTTTTCTTTGAGGAAGAGATGTTCATCCATCCCCTTCTCAAGAACCTCAATGTTAACATTCTTAAGATCATTTTCTATTAGGAGTTTTTTATCGAAAATATTTCCAAAATTAGTCCTGTTCCATTCTAAGAGCTTCCTTTTGATAAGCTTTAACTTGCTTGTGATAATAAACATCTTCGAACCAGAGAAAACAGAGCTTCTCCACTAGTTCTCAATTAAGTTTAAAAAACCAAGCCTTCTGTTGTTCCAGGTGAAGGCATTTTCTGCCGTCTGGATTTCCAACAGGGAGTTCCTATTGATCCAATGATTGAAATCTACAGTCACTAGAGGAAGTTTGTTGCTACCTCCTCTTTTGTCTGCTACCTTACTGATAGCATTGAAATCTCCCCCAATGATGCATACATCATTTGGGAGACTTCTGAGGAAAGACTCCAGTTCCACCCACATCCTAGCCTTATCCCTATTTTGAATAGGACCGTAAACGTTAATCAATTTGAATCTTAGGTTATTTTTATAACTTACTAATTCTCCTCCCATCCAATTCTGCTTAATATCTAAAGGTGTAAACGAGATGAATCTATAGTCCCAAATGATGGCTAGGCCCCCTGAGGCCCTTGTAGCAGGGGAGTGCTTTAGCCATCTAACGCCTAGTTTTTTTCTCAAAAAAGACTATCTCAGAGGAGTTCATTTTGGTTTCTTGGATTAACATTATATCTGGTTTAGAATCAGAGATGCAGCGCTTTAAGATGCACTATTTGTTGGGGGCATTTAGACCCCTAACATTCCATGTTATGAATTTCATTGCTCTCTCGGGAGGAACTCCCCCTCCCCTGCATTAAAAAGAGTAGATATTTTAGCCTAACCCTTGGCATCTCCATCCTTTGATCTTAGTTCAGCAATGGATCTCCTACCTCTTCTCTTACTGTGTTTAGCACAGTCAGGAGAGTCTTTGCTTCTGTCAGAGCTGAGAATGCCTAGAGTATTTGGGTTATCGTTTTCTAAGTTATCTAATGCTATAAATAGATCATCAGTTTCTAAGTTGACTCTAGAAACATCCACTAAATTTTTTACTAAGAAATCCCTTTGTCTTTCCAACTCCTCATCATCACAAATTTCAGCAACCAATTGATCCATGAGGTCATTTACTACTTCTTCCCCTACAAAATTGGCAATGATGTTAACTTCCCTAGCCACACGATCACTCTCAGATTCTACAATTGTATTAGAAATAGCTTTCAAAGGTGGAGAGCGAGCCTTTGCCTCCTCAAAGCCCTCCAATCTTGAGGCTAGAGAGATTGGATGATCCTGCAAGGATGCCAATCCTAGTTCCGAGGAAAGCCTATCCATCACTGCTAATTGCTCAGAGGTAATTAGTTCAATTAAAGGGGGAGACCCCAAGGGATTCAACTTTTCTAGTGGAATGAGAGAGCTAGATGATGACATATTTGTCAGACCGAGCTGCTCTTTTTGAGGGAAAACCTCATTGATTTCACCATCTTCCAGATTGCGATCCCTGAGAAGAGAGTCATCTATAGGTGAATTTATAGTTAGTAGTGGAGGGAGAGGGGAGTGAGAGGGCTTAACAGGGGAGCTATGAGGGCATAGGTCTGAGGTGAGATTAGGGTTATTATCAATCTTATAGCCCTCTAGGGTGAAACCCCCTCCTTCCACGAAACTGAATGGTGTGCCAATAGACATGAGCAACGATTTAGGGAAAGGTTTCTCAAAGGGGATCTTCCTTGGCATAGAATCTTCAAAAGAACCATTATAAAAGGGTAATTCTAGGGTTAAACAAGATTTATCGCATTTCAGAGTTATAGGCTCTAAAGATTTAATGTTAATATTCATTTCAACAATTAGGAGCTGGTTAAAGAAGCTTAGGGCTGATTTTTTGACTTCTACAAATTTACCTATTTTGTTCCCTATTATTCTTAAAAAGTCATTATTTCGCAATTCTACAAGAAATTTATCCAGTGAAATTGCTCTATTAACCATGCAGGAATTGAATTGAGGTGGGAGAAAGAGAGGTTGCCATTCCCAACAATCAAACCCTAGACCCTTAAATGTTAATATATCCCCGTTTAACAATGAATTTATTAGACTCTGATTACCACATTCAATAGCTAAGAAATTATTAGGAAGGATGCCAATTTTTACTTGGTTATTGAAGGAAGATGACACCTCGTTGGCAATTTGTTCAGACGGGATCCCCCAACATTTTCATCGAGCAAAGATCATTCTGTCACTGCAATGCATTTGATACTTGGCCTGGGTGTGATTATCAATTTCAATGACCAACCCGTTAGGAGAAGCTGGGGAATTTGAAGGTAGATCTGACAATGGGTGCTCGACTTCCTTAGAATTGTGACAACCAGGGGTTTCCATATCCTCTGAAAATTTACCCAAATATTTTCGTGAAGGAAAAATATGGCAAGCAGAGGAACTCTTTGACTGGTTAGGTTTTACAAAACCCTCCTCTCGACAATGACTAGGATTCCGTTTGGGACCATTTGGTTGCCCTAAAGCCTTGTTATTTCTACGGCTCACCAAATGCCAATCCCAATCCCAACCCTTGTAGAGAGGGGGGGGAGCCCTAACCGCATTAACCAAAGAGTATTTTGTTTTTGCAAAGAAGGCCTCTTGATCGCAGGTCTGTGATATGACCCTTCCAAGATCCTTAGTCTCGGAGTTATTAGCCAAAACAACGAAACGATTTGCAGAGCCTCTGTAATTTCCCCGCGGTGGATAAGAACGCTCAAAAAAGGATGTCGATGCATTGCATCATTTTTTCGCACGCAGAGGCATTTTCGCACATAGAGCCTTTTTAGTATATAATTATCTTTTCCACATCACATATTTTATTTTATGATGCGAAGACTTAAATTTTTTTTTTAATAATTTTAAAAAATAAAAATCATTTATATTAAAATTTAAATGTATTACATACAACTTGAATTGGCCTAGTGGTGGTTACAAGTTCAAATTCCACAAAAGAGGTAGGGTATGTATAACTTATCGACTTCACTCCATTACCTATCAAAAGTAGAAATAAAAAATTTAAATGTATTGCAATCAATTTTAATATAAATTAATTTATAAATATTTTATAATAAAAACTGTGACTATTAATATGATTAAAGCAAATAACTTAGTTTATAAACATATAATCATAACATATAATAACTGGTAATAAATTTTTATTTATTCTTTGTCTTTGTGGATTCAATAAAATTAAATGATTTTATTAATTTCTTAAACATTTTCAATGATATCAGCTGTGCGTGTCCCCACGCTCATTAGTTAATTTTATGGACTAAGAATTTTGTCTGTACAAGTAAACGAGTACAAAAGAAGAACACATTTATTAAAAGAATTTTCTCAGATATTTGTCAACAAAAAATTAAATATAGAAAAGGCAGGGCAGGTTCGAATCCCGATGATTGATGCTCCGGAGTTGGTCAATGTCGAATAAATTCCATTGTTTTCAATATCTGATTGTTTGGCCGATTCTTTTATTATTTTTATATTTTTCTGGCTTGCGCAATGCCCACGTGGCCACGAATTCCCCGTGCTTTGGACTTCTAGATAGTGCTATTAATTTTGAGCATCTCAATATTAGTACGGTACTTTTAATGATTTTCAAAATATCATTTTCACTCATTCCAAAAAAATTATACTAATTAAATAAAATATTAGTATAAATATTTTCTAAATAGTAAAATTAATAGAGAAAAAAATAGTTTTTTAATAATGTTTATTACATGTACAATAATTAACTATTATATTTAAATATAAAATGTTTTTTTTCATTTTAGTATGAGGATGATTTTATTTAACTAGTGCGTGCATGCGCGCACACAGAGACACACACATATATTACAAACCGAGAATAATATTCTGGATGCAATTATTATACTTTCATGTCAAATTTTTTTTTAAAAAAAGATGTCTTGAGAAGGAAATATTCTATATATTATTAAATATATATGCTAGGCAACATGGAAGACATAAATAAATTAATATATAATTTTACAGTATTATATTATATTATTTATTTAAATATTTTATAATATTATATTATTATTATTTTTTATTATATTAAATTATAATATTATTTTATATTTGTGAAAAGTATAATATTATTAATATTATTAATCTACCCTTAACCCTAAACCTAATTTGATACTAATACTAGCCCTAACCATAATTAAATCCTAAACCTAATTGAACTCTAATCACAATTTTCTCTAATTTTAAATTGAACCTTAACTCTAACTCTAAGCATAATTGAAGCCTAACTCTAATTTAACCATAATCCTAATTCTAAATTTAGCCCTAACCCTAATTCTAATTCAAACCCTAACCATAATTATAACTTTATACATAATCTTATTTTCAACAGTAACCTTTATTTTAATGACAACCCTAATTTTAACTATAAACCTAATTAAAATCTAACCCTAACCCTAATTCATTCCTATCAATAACCCTTATCTTAAACCTAACCCTAGTTGAACCATAACACTAATCTAACCATAAATATAATTCAATTGTTATAGAATCACAACTCTAAACCTAATCGTAACTAAACCCTAACCCTAACTTAAGGATTATCCCACAACTGAAATCTCACATAATCTTTGTAGACACCTAAAATTGTCTTGTCTAATTAAATAAATATTTTTATTTCTTTAATTATTTAAGCCTAATTCTTCTATTAATTAAATAAATATTTATTTATTTAATTAATTCATTTATCCTTTTCTAGCCTTATTTCTCATTTAAATAAATACATTTATTTATTTAAATTACCCTTTTTCTAAATTAAATAAATACTTCTATTTATTTAATTGATCCCACTTCCTCTATTAATTAAATAAACCTTTATTTATTTAATTAATTCATTATCCTTTTCTACCCATGACACATGTCATTCATCTCTTAATTCCTACACTACCTACCCTCTCATTATTTTCTTATTTCTTCTACCTACCCTCTAATCCTAGCCAACCATTTATCTTTTACACCTCTCAATCTTATCCCTCCATTTCTTACTATGTCTTCTATATAAGGAGATACTTCCTTCATTATCAACCCTAATATCCTAATCATTCTAATCAATCCTTTAAGCATTCTAGCATTCGAATTTTCATATGCGATCAAGCCTACTTGCAACCACATTTTTGTTCTTTGTTGAGCTCTTGTGCACACATAAAATTTGAGAGAAAATATATCAAGCAAGATCAATGGAGATAGGAAGAATGGAGATTCAAAACCCTATTAGACATGTGATGGTATAATCTTTGTGATTTTGTTGATTTGCATGGTCTTAGGTAATCTTCATATGTTATGGTGGATCTTTGTTGTTGTTAGGCTAGGGTTTGGTGGTTGAATTCATTTAGTATTTCAATATTGTTGTTCCATTATCCACTTTCACCATAAACAATCTTAACCCTAACCTTAATTGAACATGAACCCTAACCCTATTTAAACCTTATCTATAATTTAACCTTTATCCTAACTCAAAGATTTCTCCTATAACCCTAATTGAACCTTAACCCTGACTAAACCTTAACACTAACTATAATAGTAGTTAAGCCCTACTTGAATCCTAACCCTCGTTATAATTTATTTGTATCCCTAACTCTAATTGAACCCTAATCCTAACCCTAATTGAATGTCAATCCTAAATTTAATTAACTCTAACCCTAATTGAACATTAATCCTAACACTAATTGAACCCCAAATCTAATTGTAACCCTAACCATAATTATAACCCCATTTATAATCTTATTTATAACACTGCCCCTTATTTAATGAAAACTTGAATTATAACTATAATCATAATCAAACACTAGCCCTAACTCTAATTGAATCCTAGCAATGGTCATACTCTTAAACCTAACCCTAATGGAATTCTAACCTTAACCCTAACAAAAAGATTATCCCCTAATTGAACCCTAACATAATATTAACCCTAACCCTAATAAAACATGAACCATTACCCTAATTGAGCCATAAGCTTAACCTTATTTAAACCTAACTATAATTTAACCCTAACCCCAACTTAAAGATTTATCCTATAACTCTAATTGAACCCTAGCCCTAATTGAACCATATTCCTATCTATAACCCTAATTAAACTCCAACCATAACCCTAACTCTAATTGAACCCTAATCATAATCTTAATTGAATGTTAATCCTAAATTTAATGAATCCTAACTATAATTGATAACTAAGCTTGATTTAACTATAAAACTAACCCTACCTCTCATTCTAATTCTAACCCTAAACATAATTTTAATTATAAACCCAACAATATTTATAACCCTAGTCATATTCTTACTTCTAACAACAACCCTCATTCTAATGGTAACCTCATATTCTTATTTCTAACAACCCTTATTCTAATGGCAACCTTTAACTATAAACCTAGTTAAACCATGACTATAACCCTAATTGCTTCATAGTCGTAGCCCTACTCTTAAACCTAGCCCTAACCTTAACTCAAGGATTATCCCCTTATTGAAACAACACATAATATCAACCCTAACCCTAATTTAACATGAACCCTACCCCTAATTGAATCATAACCTTTACTCAATTTAAACCCTATGTATAATTCAACCATAATCCTAACTCAATGATTTTTTAGGTATAACCCTAATTGAACACTAAACCTAATTGAACCCTAACCATAATTGAAACTTGGCCCTAATTTAACTATTATCCTAACCCTAATCCTAATTCTAATTCTAACCCAAACCATAATTACAATCCTATTCATAATCATATTTCTAATAGTGTTACCCTTATTTTAATGGCAAACATAATTATAACTATAAACCTAATTAAAATCTAACCCTAACCCTAACTAATTCATAGTCATTACCCTGATCTTAAACCTAAGATCCTAATCAAACCCTAACCCTAACCCTAACCCTAACCTAATCGAATGTTAATTGTATCCCTAATTTAATTTGAACCATAACCATAATTAACCCTAATCCTATATGAAAGATATCACCTGCAACCCTAATTGAACCCTAATCCTAACCCTAATTGAAACTTATCCCTAGACCTAATTAAACATTATCCCTAACCCTAATTGGACCTTATCCCTTACCCTAGCCCTAATTGAGCACTAATCTTAAATTTTATTTAATTGGATCCTTAACCTTTAGTAAACCCTAACCTAAATTAAACATTGGTCATAACCCTAATCCTAATCGAACCTTGACCCTAACCCTAGCTTAAATATTTTCCTCTAATTAAACTTGAATCCTAACCCTAAGTAAGCCATAAGGGGTGAGTGCATGAAGATGAAGGACCAAAAAGTTGCCCAAATTTTTTGGGCCCCCATTAGGCCCTTTAGCGCACGCCAAATAGGGTGCACGCCTTATTTGGCGTGCACCAAACTTGAAAGTTTTTATAAATACCAAAAATTGTTTTGCATTCTTCATTTTTTCTATTGAAGTTGTAGGTTTCACTGGTTTTTTCAACGTCCAAACTGTGCATGCCAAAGTAAGACCACATTTTTGTTCCTAGAGGTGTGAGATCATCATCAAAATGGCACCATGATGTCGAGGGGGTCAAAGAAGTACACATTTCTGATTTTTTACTCTCAAATTTGTTTAAATTATGGATTAAATTGGGTTTTTAAATTAAAATTTGTTTTAAATTTCAAGAATTTGAGAATCAATCTAATAACATTGAAAACCCACCATCACCTCCTTGTCAAGAGCCTTCTGATGAAGAGGCACGACCAACCCCTCCCTCAATTCCTAGACATCCACTAGGCACACAAGAAAACATATTAGGGTAAATTGAAAACGACAAAAAACAAATTGAGGAGTTGATCAATAGGCTTAAAGATCCTAATTCAACAACCTCTCATAGGACAAGTTTTGTAGAGTCATTGCAATCTATTGTAGCCCATGTAGCTTTAGTGAGTGGTCAAATTAATATGTAGTCCAACAAAAGAAGAAGAAGAAAAAAATTTGATGCAAACAAGTTATCATATGATGAAGTAAAGAAAAAGAAAATAAACAAAGTTGACTTGTGTGCCCTTTTCAAAGACCCTTCAACCAATCAACCCTTATAGATTAGATGCAGGAGGTTCCCTATCCATTGGTGCCACCATGAAGGGATAAGGAATAAATTTTGGGATAGGTGGTGGATGGTTTTTGATCAGCTTCCATGTAATAATCATGAGGTGCCTCAGTACATTTTGAGGAAACTCTATTGTGAGTTTGTCCTCAATGAGATTCCTAACAATTTTGACTATCTAAATTTCCAAGGTAGGGATAGGGGATCCTCACATGACTGAGCTGGGGCACAATGTGACCCAAACGTGGCACCAAGACCCTTGGGTAGACCTATGGTGGCTAAACTGACCATTCCATCCATTGTGAAGGAGATTGTCAAGGTGGATACCTTATAGTCTATTAGCTTGCTGGCTCAGATCCTCATACAATATGTTGAGCCTCTTGTACATGCTGATGGGGGCAAATCTTATAGACCTCAAGTTCTATCTCACTACTATTAGTCATGCAGCTCTATTTGCACTTATGACCTTGATAGTGGTTAGCATGTACCTACAAAGCAACCATCTGCTACAGAGAATATGGTCATGACAGAGTCTCTTCTGAATTAGATGTTCGACATTGATACTCAGGTATTTTTTTGCAAGTTCATTTAATTTTGTTTATTACATTTTATTTTGAAGTGTTAGAATAACTAAATTACTATAGTGATTGTGATAAAAATCTAGGGTCAGTCTTTATACTACTTGTGACGTTCCCCCAACCACGTTTTACATAACACCATCGAGAGATCAAGTAAGTATTTAGTAACTAATTCAATTATTACATGTGAATAGTCAACATTATATGAATGGTTTTCTCATGAGTCACTACATGTAAATTATTACATGTGAATAGTCGAATAGAGTCTGGTGTTGGACCTTCAACATCGACACCTCGATAACTTTTATTCATTAGTGGTGTTGTAAAACAATTTTAGGTAGTTTTGATAGTTGAACAATAGTTGTTTCATTTTTAGTTGTTGACATCAAATGCTCCTCTTGATGTTCACACTACATTGGATCATGGTATTGTTGCAATAGTAGCAAGTTTGGAAGCTTTGACAGAGGTATGAGACATAGTAGTAAATTTCACTTGTTCTTTTAATGGTCTATTATTTAAAATTGTAATGAACAACGTGATTATATGTATGTGGTAAGTATTTATTCTATTATATGTCATTCTTTAATTCATTTTTTATATAAATCATACATTGATGTTTATACTTTTGATTGTATTAGTTGGAGCTCTAGAGAAGTCTAGATAGGAGGACTAGTGAGCGCATTCAAAAGATGCTAGCTCACATACATCTCAATCACATCGACAGTTGAAGGTAGCTCGTGACATATTTCCTCATGCTAGTGGGAAATTAGTAGATTGGGGGCCTTTATTGTATGCCTATATGATAATTTTTAGCATACCTTTTGTACTATGGATATGTAACATTTTATGTCCAAACACTAATACATTTGGCCTAAAATTCCGACGGAGAAGGTATATTGTTATCAAATTTGATTTTTTTTTTTAAAAATGCCCGATTTCATCGGAATTCCGATGATAATGCAACATTTGGTTTCGACGGAGAAGGAATTGGCAATGACATTTGGGATTTTTTAGAAAAAAGTGCCCGCGTTTGTCGAAATTCCAATGACCGCGTGCATTACTTCAAAAAAAAGAAGAAAAAACCAAGTCATTTCATAAATCCCACCTCTTCATCCCGTCAACCTCTGCCATTATAAAATCCCGCCTCTTTGTCCCGCCTTTACCATTACAAAATCTCACCTCTGCAGGGAACCAGCCATGGAATGAAGTGGTGTTGCAAGAGCAGCTATACCAGGATACCAGGCGACGGGAAACTTTCCAGCTTCATGGTAGGAATTTTGTTATGTTTTTTTGTTTGCCGTATGTTTAGGGGCATTTTCAAGTCTAGGCATTATTTAATGTAATAAGGGCATGTTTTGGGCCCATTTGTAAGCCGTTTGGCATTTTGTTAGGGTTGTATGGGTTTAGGATTTAAACAACAGTTAAAAGCCTTTGCCAGACTAAATCCTTGTTTATAAGTGTATAATTTTTAAACCAACATTATAAAATTGTTTACCGGTCTGGTGTTTGCAGAACAGTTATGTAATTGTTTGTTTTTTGCTTCTTATTCCCTCCAAATCGATTGGGGACGTGGGTTGGAGGAATTGAATAGTTGAGTAAATATGCCTCCTGCTCGCATGTCTACCATGTGAAGTGGCCTGAACATGGTGGAGTGCGGGTAGGAAGAATGTACATTATCATTCTCATGGTCATTTGTAGGAACAGGCCATGGGTAGAAGAAGCATGTATGTGGTAGGGCAACATCTCTATATGCTTGCTGTGAGAGTGCGTATGAATGGGAGTTGTGTGGGAATGAGTTCGGGATTGGAGATTGAAGTTTGATAGATTGCAAAGTTGTTGTGTTAGTCTGGATTTTCTACTCAACAACACCATGTCATCCCAGTAGGTTCCCTTGTTCATTTCCCCTCACATCTCATTGTATGTTTTAGTCCTCTTGAAGCCTTCCCATCAAGTGGTTCCTCCCATGCCAATTCCAACGAAAGAATCTGGATCGATTAGGCGCTCAAGAAGTCACAAGTGGGGGTCTAGTAAGTTGAGAAGTTATTGTTGGGCCATCCCCTGATGAACACGAAGGAGGGAGGCAGACATAGGGTCCTTATGGGTTTAATCGCTGTAGGAAAAAGGTAGGGTATAATCAACAAATTCATTGTTATACATATTCAAATATTTAGATTCAAAGTTTATTATAGATTTATTAGATTAATTGTCAATAGCAGAGATGGTGAGAGGTTTCTGTAATATGATATGATCAATTTAAAAGAAGAATTTCTTACAAGACCTAAACTATTGAACAATCCTACAATCATGTATTAATTAAACACTACATTTTAAATAATGAACAATATAGTTAGCTTGAAACACTACTTTCCATATTTAAAATATATCCTAATTAAGGAGAGGGATGACCTAAACCTACGTGATCGTGTGCCATTATGTAAAATATATCCTAATTATGGATGCTGGTATATATGGCTGTGACAGAAAATCCTTGCTGCAAAACTATGAGAGCACTGTGTAGTGATCATGTGCTATTTTTTGTCGGTATTTTGGAAGGGAGCATAAGTGTACTATTAGGAAGGTGGTATAAAATGGAAGTTGAGAGGTATAAGGTTATGAGGTGTGGGTTAGGATAAGATAAGGAGGTAAGTGATGAAGGATGTAATGGTGAAAGAGTAAGTTAGGATATGTTAGGGGTTTGGAAGGTAGGAAAGTAAATGGGGGGAGATAAAAGGATGTGAAGGATGGAATGAGGTTAGGTAGGTGAAGTAAAAGTAAGTGTGTATGAGGTTAAGGTTTAGGATAGGATGTAGGAAAGTGGAGGAGGTTAAGATAGGGGATATGAAAGGTAGATGGAAGGTAATAATGATAGGAAGTGAGGTAAAGGTTATGAGGTGTGGGTTAGAAAATAGGGTGTAGGAAATGGAAGGAAGGGTCATATCACTTTGAGAGTTTTCACCAAGATGAGTAGCCCGAGTATGGACCTCAAATCTTACAAGCCATGAGGATCCACTTGTAGTAGAGGAGTATATACTTGCATCTTGGGAGCTTATTAGGAGTTCACCTTGAATTTGGGAAATACACATAGAGGAGATAGAATATTGATCAATACACATTACCTAGTCTCATCATGCATAAATACAAGAGGTATAGACTATAGCAAGCACATATCATGAGCCAAAGGATCATATTCGAGAGTTGCTTCATCTCCAATCCTCTACATTTTTAAGATCCACAAATGGGGTTGAGGATAAGTCTTGGTTACTTAGCTTGGACTTATGCTTTGGGTTGCATCTATATGTGAGCAACTTAAAGGCATAATTTTCAATGCAATTTTTGAGAGGACTTGATTCCACCTTGTGGTACTGGGAGGATAAAATGCACCAACTCACATTGGAAACCCTCTCCAGATACCATTTTGGAGAGCTTCAAAGTGTGTTCTATTTCAAAATATTTTTGACAAAAGATGCATAGATGAGTTTCACAATTTACATAATAAGGTTTCATAGTGGCTCAACATGAGAGTTAGTTTTTGGAGTTCTTGTAGTTTGTAGATTACATTCAAGACAAGTTACTTGTCAATTATTTCATTTGGGGTGGAAAGCCCAAAATTTCAGTTTTCCTACACATGGCCAATCCAAATGACTTTAGAGTTGCTATGGAAAAGTCTCTTATGGAAAAGGAGGTACATTGGAGGACACAAGAGGCATGAGAGAAGTTTGTAACCTTGATGAAGGGACTAAAGTGTCCATAGGCCTCCCCATCCTTCAAAGGATAATTTAGACTTACTATATGATTTACAAAGAAAAACCCAATAGTATCAATATTAGGGACAAAGGTCTAGAGCATAGTAGGGGCCATAGGGTAGTCACATTTGACCATCATCGACACAAGGATATTTTAGGTATGAGAGACTATAGGGCTATCAAGCTAGGCCTTCTATGACTCAACAACCTTTTAGGGGAGAATCTAGTGTTTTTAGTAATTAGAATCTTCTAATTATGGTGGGGCCTAGCCAACATAGGGTTATATGAGAGGCACATGTTATGTATATGTTAGTATCAGACAAAGAGTGCCCACAAGGTTTTAGAGTAGGTGGACACCATCCTAGGATGTCAAAGTAGATAGTTGATATGTGGGTCTTTACCCTCCCAACCACTCAACATATACCACCATGGGTCTTTACCCTCCCAAACACACAAAGGTCAAAGGAAGATTCATTTCTGCAACACTCACTTTTTGTGACAATCTCAAGCACTTAGTATAGTCACTCCTTTCGTGGTCATTCTTCTTCAATACCAAACTCTTTCCCAATCTCGCTAATGGACTAATTAACTCAACTCACTATGAAATTGTGACGGTCAATGCAAGGTTTAGGACAGTAGTAATTAGGATCTTCTAATTATTATGGGGCCTAGCCAACATAGGGTTATATGAGACAGGGGTAAGTTCAATAGTGATTTCTCCTTCAATTCTTGATGAATGCTTCATTTCTTGTTCACTTGGAATTGAATTGATTTTATAATTAAGAGATCACTTGAATTCTAGGTAAACCCCTTCAAATGACAGGGCAGGCTTCCTTTTATACCTAATATATGTCTTGAAAGCATTTTATCCTCATGGCTTTAAATTAAAGTACTTTCTCTTCTATCTGGTATTGGTAGAGTAGAGGTTGCATTGCATCATCCTAGGATACATATTTCCGCAGATACAACACAAGTTAAATGTATCCCAGGTCGATACAAAGCAACCTTTGCTCTAAAGATCACCAGAAAATAGAGAACGAACTTTAATTTAATGCCATCAGGATAAAAGTCTTTAATCAAGACACATAAATGGTATGCAACTGTATCTATTTGGAATGCATTACCCAAACACTGCAATTGATCAGTTGCCTTTGAAAAGAAAGTGGTATGATGAAATATTTAGGCATAAAATAGATGAAATGCACTCCATACTACTACTGCACAATATTTTGGTTGATGATATTTTTAAAATAGTAAAGGAAGGTGTATGGAACAACCGAATTCTTATCATTTTAAACAATGAATATTTTAAGATCCTTTTATGATGTGTAAGTTGAGAATATTTTATGAAAGGTTCCTAAATGAATACACTTAAAACTGATTTTAGCAATGACTATTGGATTTAGACATTTGAAATGAATGCTTTTTGGATTAGGATGGTACACATAATCTACTATCAAAAGGTTGCTTTGGAAAGTATATGATTCAAAACTAAGGAAATGCAATTATTTACAAGTTTTAACCTTCTTACTTGCAAAATCCCTTATTTAGCCTCTAACAAACCCTTAAAAGTAGGGTTTCTCATATACCCTTCTTCCAAACACTATACCATCCAAATGATGATGGATTCACCTTTCATTTGAAATGTCTAAACACTGTCAATTATAAAATGTGCCCCTCCTTAAGGCGGATTTGCTACTGCTGCTCCTTAGCAAGCAATTTCTCCACTCTTACATTCGCCATAATGGACCTTAAGACGGGCTAGCTTAAACAACACACACTAAGCTTTGACTGCTTAGGTGTGTTGTGGGCCCATTCCTTCCCTTGATGTCCTTTTCCATCCATTTCTGTCAAAACACAATCACCATTATCATTTGAATTCAAACAGTGTTCCTGCGTTTGATTGCATAGAACAAAGCAAATGACATAGGAAACTCTTGTCTACCTTGCAACTATCATAGAATACCTCCCCATTGAGATATTATCATGTCCTTTCTCGCTTTATGCAGTGGATGAAAGACATAAGCATCCTCACAATGCAGTCGATGCAACAAATAGATTTCCATTTCGACCAGTTTTATTTGCCAACATACTCTCTGCTTGTGTCAAAATGGGAGCTTTGGAATAGAGTATGGGCTTCCATCAAAGAAAAAGGTAAGGGCAATTAATATCAGATGCTTATAGTTGGAAATGCTTTGTTTGACATGTTTGGAAAATATGAAAGTATAGAAAAAGGGCATGAACTATTTGGTCAGATGCCTCAAAGAAACGTGGTCTAATGAAATGCTATGATTGCAGGATATGCACAAACAATGTTTGTTGAAATGGATTTACAAAATTCTAATGAAATCTGATTGGTGGGTATAAAGTCAGACCCTACAATGACCAACAACCTTTACCCTCTACAACCTTTGCTAGCATTCTTCCAGTCTGTGCGAAAAAGAGAGCTTTGGAGCAGGGTACGAACATCCATCACAGAGATGTTGTAGCGCAACTTCCCAGGTAGACATGTATGCAAAATGTGTAAACTTAGACAAGGCACATGAACTGTTTGACAAAATGCCTCAAAGATAATCGTTCTTCTGGAATGCATTTTTCAATCTCCATTAAGATTCGACTATCGTCACTTAATAAGGGAATGAACTATAAGAAGTCTATTTGTTCCTACATGTTTCAATCCTCTTAAAAGAACATTGATTCAATCTTAATGAGTTTAGAATTAGTGAGAGATTCTCTTCTATAATTAGTGAGAGATTCTCCTCTATGGAATTTGATAGAATTATTTTAGTTTCTTATTTTCTTGGTTAAGTTGTGAAAATGTTTTATGTTCTTTTCACTTTTAGCTAGCTAAATTTTTCAAGAATTTTATCTCTAGATTTAATATTTCTTTTCTTGCATGTATCTATTAATTTTGAGATAACAGATCTTGCCTTCATGAATTGATCCTAGTTTATCCCTTTAACCCTGATTAATTTATTTAGAGTGTTTAGTTCCATTTTAATCCTTTCTTTTACAATTAAATATTATTAAAAAAATGTATTATTGTTCCAAATTTTGTGGATATTTAGGACTACAAAATTTCTACTAGAGCACACATCTTGGTACTTCTTACTTTTAGAAGCTCACTCCTCTAATGTTTGATAAGATAGATATGAATGATTGACCTTAAACTACATGTTTTTAAAGATGAAGGTGCATTTGGGGTTTAGATGATCTTCCATGACCAAGTCAAAGGAAAGTGATATAAACCTATTTAAAAAATTCTATTATCATTATACTCAAGCCATTTGGAAAATATAAAAAAATATATCGAATCTCTTAACTATTTTTCTCAAACCTAGCATTTTGTTTGCCCATGTGAGTGCTCCATTCCTAGAACTAATAAATAAAGAGTGTATTCATGTAGATAAATGAATTAAAATCAATTTGTGATAGTAAACATTCACATAGCATGTATAATTAATTAATTTACGATGGACTTTTAAATGCAATAAATTATCTCCTATAGTTATCTCCTAAAGGTGGGGCAATTAGGTCCATATATGATGAAAATCAAAATAAATAGTTTGAAGATAATATTGGTTACCTAAAGGATATTCCACTTGATTATTTGGTATATCATAACTATTTTGACAAATTTTTGAAACCATTAGAGGTACCTTTTGCTTCTGTAGATGAGGCATTCATTCATGTTGAAGTTGTGATAGCTTATTTGCCTCTTTGAAAATTGATTTTAATTTTTGTAAGAGGATGTGTGTGTGTGTATTCTATATTATTTAATATTACTTATTGCTCCAGACTGCCTTAAACCCTAGCATTTTGCACCTCTTTTCTACCATTTTTATAGACAACAAATTATCCATACGAATTATCATATACTTGTAACCTCCATCCCAAACCACCTATTTCACTCTTCTTCCTTTGTGTACCTCTTTTATTCTTCCATTACCTCTTTGCTTACCTAAATTCAATCCAAAACATAGTGTATATAGCATCAAAAAAATTCCATATTTGATTAATATTATCCACAACATATCGAAAAGACAAATACCACACTTACTGTGTCATCAACCAAAAATTATTTACTTACATATTCAAAGAGTTCAATAATGGAGAAACATCCATGCGGTGCTCTACACATGTCCTCGAAGGTTCAAGAAATACTTATTCTCTATTGGTCCAAACTTTAAATCACTTTTTATGCATGAAAATAATTGCAACCATACACAATTTCCCACCCAATAGATTCTCTCAAACTAGTTTACTATCTTAATATAGGGTCAAGGAAAAGCGGGCCAAAATAGGAATCCAAGTGTCTTAAAAGCGTTCAAGACCATAGTGGTGAGGATTGAATTTCTTTCTTTAGTGGTATCTTTCTCTAGATTAATTAGTTGGGGATCCTATTAGGACCTTTTCCTAATTAAAAAAAAAATATAAAGATTACATCCCTAAATATTGCATTCATAATAGAATAAATTTCTACAATATTGAGACTAAATTCATAATAGATTTATAGTGATGAATAAAGAAATATTTAAGATTCTCAAAAATTTGATTTTTTCTTTCTCCCAACCGTCATTGGATATTGGGTGATCTTTGAGGCATTATGTCAAACAGTTCATGTGCCTTATCTAAGTTTACACATTTTGCATGCATGTCTACTTGGGCTGTTGCACTACAACATCTATACTCACTAATCACATTTGGTTGGAAGTTTCTAAATTCATTTCAAACACATTTTGTGCATATCCTGCAATCATAGCATTCCATTAGATCACATTTCTTTGATGCATCTGACCAAACAGTTCATGCGCTTTCATGTCTACACTTCCACATTTTCCAAACATGTCAAACAGAGCATTTCCAACTATAAGCATCTGATATTAATTGCCCTTACCTTCTGCTTTGATGGAAGCCCATACTTTATTCCAAAGCTCCCATTTTGGCATAGGTAGAGAGGACGTTGGCAAATAAAATTGATCGAAATGGAAATCTATTAGTTTCATTGACTGCATTGTGAGGACGCTTATGTCTTTCATCGACAACATAAAGCAGGAAAGGACACAAGAATATCTCCTCGGGGAGGTATTCTATGACAATTGCAAAGTAGATGAGAGTTTCTTATGCCATTTGCTTTATTCTATGCAGTCAAACGTGGGAACACTGTTTGAATTCAAATGCTAACGACGATTGTCTTTTTAATGGAAATGGATGAGAAGGGACGTCAAGGGAAGGAATGGGCCCACAACACACCTAAGCAGTCAAAGCTTAGTGTGTGTTATTTAAGGTTGGCCCCTTAAGACATCATAATTGATTGGCTCTTCACACCTAAGACCTTCAAAAGTCTTTAATGGCTTCATTGAGTCCTTTGGTCTTCCAAATGCACTTGCACCAACTTGAATTCTCCTTCGATGCTTGATTGCTTGTTCACTTAGAATTAAATTGATTTTATAATTAAGAGATCACTTGAATTGTAGGTAGACCCCTTCAAATGATAGGGTAGGCTTCCTTTTATACCTAATATATATCTTGAAAGCATTTTATCCCGATGGCTTTAAATTAAAGTGCTTTCTCTTCTATCTGGTATTGGTGGAGCATAGGTTGCATTGCATCATCCTAGGATACATATTTCTGCAGATACAACACAAGTTAAATGTATCCCAGGTCAATGCAAAGCAACCTCTGCTCCAGAGATCACCAGAAAATAGAGAAAGAACTTTAATTTAATGTCATCAGGATAAAAGTCTTTAATCAAGATAGATAAATGGTAAGCAACTGTATTTATTTGGAATGCATTACCCAAACACTGCAATCGATTAGTTGCCTTTGAGAAAGTGGTATGATAAAATATTTAGGCATAAAATAGATGAAACACACTCCATACTACTGCTGCACAATATTTTGGTCGATGATATTTTTAAAATAGTAAAGGAAGGTGTATGGAACAACCGAATTCTTATCATTATAAACAATGAATATTTTAAGATCCTTTTATGATGTGTAAGTTGAGAATATTTTATGAAAGGTCCCTAAATGAATCCACTTTAAACTAATTTTAGCAATGACTATCGGATATAGACAAAATGAATGCTTTTTGGATTAGGATGGTACACATAATATACTATCAAAAGGTTGCTTTGGAAAGTATATGATTCAAAACTAAGGAAATGCAATTATTTACAAGTTTTAACCTTCTTAGATGCAAAATCCCTTATTTAGCCTCTCACAAACCCTTAAAAGTAGGGTTTCTCATATACCCTTCTTCCAAACACTATACCATCCAAATGATGATGGATTCACCTTTCATTTGAAATGATGGGTTTGTAATGGTAATTTAATGTTCTTTCATATTTTTGTATATATTCTTTATAATATCCTATTATATTGATTTGTTCTATTATGGATAATGGTGTGGGTCAGACGGCTTTGTCGTCGGTGCATGAAAGCATTGAACGAGTTCTACTTTTAAAAATTATATGAAACATTTTTAATTATTTGATTTAGTGTTATTTGAAAAAAATGATTATCAATGATGTTTCCTTTCTCCAAGAATTGTCTAGGATCTTTCTGTCAGATAATATGTAACATCGAATGACTAAATATTTTATTTAATTATTATCTGAGCATGAATTAAAATTTATATCTGTACGGAAGCAGAACATACAAGCTGAAGAGTCATGTGCAAGCAAATTTTGTAAAAGAAAACAAGCAGGCATTATCTTGAATGACATGGAAACAAGCTCATTAGCTGTCTAGAAGAGAGCAATTGGAGAAAAGTAGAGGAAAGTGTTTTAGGGTGATAAATAGATAGAGAGTATGCAATACAAACAAACAATGTTTGGAGTGTGTGATGTGACGTCTCTAATTTATGTCCCGAGGGACTAACTGGCTTTGGAGTTTCTGCAAAACCTAATGGGTCACACTTGGAGGAAATCAATGTGTTCATGCAAGGAGCACCTTTTTTATTATTATGAGAATGATTCTTTTGCACCGAAGGATATTTGGAAATTAATATCCAAAAATTTCTATAGTGTGGAACCAGAGTTGGCAGACTCGAAGTAATTTTTAGCTTTCAGAAGACCAAGAGGTTATGTACACAATCTCCTAATAGAAGGGCGATATCAAGCATTACCTCTCCCCCCCATGACTATTCAGGAAGCACTTCCTCAGACAAAGGACTATTGGCCTCCATGGGATCAAAGAAAAAAATTGAAGCATAGACTCTAGATGATATGGTGGTGTCCTTCGTGACGAACTCTGCACTATAATTGAAAATTCACGAGGGAAACTGCAAGATAATGAAGAGAAATACAATCTTGAAAAGTGGGAAGAATGAATCTTGGTTTGGGTGGGGCCAAGTCAGGTTGCTTCTCTAGAGGTTGATGAGATAGAAATCATATTAGGATTTAAAAAAGATCACACTCATGGAACTTCTTGTGCGAGTGATCGATTGCAGTGTTTGGGTAATGTATTCCAAATAGATATAGTTGCATACCATTTATCTATCTTGATTAAAGCCTTTTATCCTGATGGCATTAAATTAAAGTACTTTCTCTTCTATCTGGTATTGGTGGAGAAGAGGTTTCTTTGCATTGACCTGACTTGCCACCTGTCGACCTGTCCTGCCACCTATTGGCAGGTGAGGTCGATGCAAAGGAACCTCTTCTCCACCAATACCAGATAGAAGAGAAATAACTTTAATTTAATGCCATCAGGATAAAAGTCTTTAATCAAGAGAGATAAATGGTATGCAACTGTATCTATTTGGAATGCATTACCGAAACACCACAATCGATCAGTCGCACACGAAGTTCCATGAGTGTGATTTTTTTCAAATCATAATATGATTTCTATCTCATCAACCTCTAAAGAAGCCACCTGACTTGGCCCCACCCAAACCAAGATCCATTCTTCTGTTAGGCCCAATATGGAAAGCTAATGTACTGAGAGGGGATGGGTGAATCAGTACATCAAATCTTTTCTTCAACAATAACTTTACCGTTAAACATAAACCAAAAAACTGCTGTAACATAATATAATGCTAAAAACAAATAAATAAAAATCATACATGATTCACTCCATAACACATATATTTTGGTTACACAAAAACTCTTGATTAGAGAGAAAAAAATGCGGTGGGGATGACACCCACAACTTCACTACTGCAATAATAAAGGTTGCTCGGTTAGAGCTACATGTTTAGCTATTTCTGATAGCTTAACCTATTAGGAGTATCAAGATCATTAGATCTACCTTGCTAAAGGATTTTACAACACTTATTCTAAATGTTGCACCTGGTTAAAGGCTTTACAATTTATAGACTTTGTTAGAGTCTTTTACCCTGTTAAAGGTTTCTCTTACAACTCAAAATATTACAACACAGTATTACAAAATATCTGCAACTTCACATTTGAAATGTTATAGTAGATTCTATGTGCTCAAAATGAGATTACCTTGCTTATAGCATACCTCGGTAATCCATAGATTAACTCGGTAAACCCTTCTATTTACTTTGTTCCTTGACTGTTCTTTGAAATCCTTCTCAGTGCTTCCTTATCTATCACACATGTCTTGCTTCATACACCTCTATATCTGATCCTTAATTCATGCTGTATAAATAGATCTCTTATGTTGGTGATTTGTTCATGCTTCGATCTTACAAACATGATTCATCGAATGAATAACTATACAAAATATTTCATTGGATAGATGACCTCAAGATCATACAAAATCTTTAAGGTGCAATTTCCTAAGTGATAATGATTCCCCGTTCCTCGATCTTGTAACACATTTCCCATATGTGTCTAGGTTCAATGAATCTGGTAACACATTTCACTCGATGTGTGTTCACTCGATATATCATTTTTGCTGCTCGGTAGACATAGAGTGTTACTCGATAGACAACTCGGTGTATAATAAGCTCTGTGACTACTTTATTCTATAACCGACTGCCCTGTGCTTATCGACTGCATGATTTGGTAGTAATAATCGACTAGAGTATATAAAATGACTTTGAACCTAAAACTAATGGCAACTTTAGTAAATAGTAACAATCTCCCCTTTTGACATTAGTTGGGATGTTTGACAAAACTTCTTTCAAAGTCTTAACTCAAAGATATATACTTACAAAATTTGACTAAACTGATAGTATATACATTTGTCAATAAATAGTATACTCAGGTATACTCCCCTTATTAATATACTATTCATAATTCTGATTGTGCATGCTTTGTGATCAATATTCTGTATTAACTACCTGGTTCACTGCTCCCCCTGGCAAAATTATCTTATATACACTATATACTATACTCCCCCTTTTTGACAAACATCAAAACTTAGTTACCATTTGGTGGAGGCAACTGGTCAAAAATAGATTTATACTTTGTCCTTGCATTGGTGAGAGTGGTAGAGAGGGCATCCTTGACACTATCCATGAGTGAATTCTGAGCTGTAATGTTGGCTAACAGTGAAATCAGTCCATCTAAATTGCTTCCCTCTGGTTGAGTGGATAAAGAGGTAGCCTTGTTGATCTGTTCTTGGACGGAGGACAAGTGTGGAATGAATAAGGTTTGAAGAGTCATAATGTCCATCCTTATTTTGTGCTCTTCATTCCTAAGTTCCAATTGTTGAGCCATGAGCTTTTGTAACTTGGTATAGAAATTTTGAATAAAATTTGGCTCAGTGGTCAATTTATGGGAGAGATCAGTGATCTCTTTCTCAATCACGTTTGTTTTATTCTTGATGTCTTTAATGAATAAAGAAAATGTATAGAGTTTCTGAATGTAGACACCCAAAAATGGTCAACGCTTGCGAAGTCATACTTTAACATTTGCGCATTGCCTCATTTTAGGTTTTTGCGTCGCATTAACATTTCTCCTATGTCACGCACTTGGTCTTTATCATTTGCGAGCATCGAGTCATTCTTCTATATTCTTCATTCATCTCGTCCTCGAATTTGGTCTTGTCGACAACATTATCCAGTCATGATTTTGATCGATTTTATCTTGTTGCATCAATGTGCGTGCTTATTTGTCATCATTTTGGACATCGTCAATCCTAATTAGGGTTTTGTCCTCTTATCAATCATGTCAATCTTGCGATCGATTTGTCATCGATCGTTGTCCTCCTTTCAATCTTGCGATCGATTTGTCATCAATCGTGGCTCTTTTATCAATCTTATCATTTTGGACATCGTCAATCCTAAATAGGGTTTTGTCCTCTTTTCAATCTTATCATCTGGCGATCGGTTTATCAATCTTGTCATTTTACGATCGATTTGTCATCGATCGTTGTCATGTTCGAACTTGTCATTTGCGATCGATTTATCATCAATCGTGGTCATTTTTAATCCTGTTGTTTTGCAATCCATTTTGTCAGTGATCCTCGTCCTCTTGTCAATTTTGTCATTTTGCGACCGATTTGTCATCGATCGTTATCTGTCTCAATTATGTCAATTTGGATCAATTTGTCATTGTTCCTTGTCAATTGGCTCATTTTCTCAATCAAATCATTTTTGTCGCATTGGTCATTTATCAATTCAAAATCATGACATTAATTATCTTCAATCAAGACCTAATTGTCATTTTCGCATTTCTAATTCGTCTTCTAAGGTTTTATGATTTATTCATTTAACCTAATTTGCCATTTCTTCCTCTAGGATTACTAAATTATTTATTAATCCTAAGTCTTCTCATTACAATTAAATCTTTATTTAGTTGACTAATTATTCTTCCTCTTGTAAATTAATTAATAAATGACAAATTGTTAATTAATTTACCTAATTTCTTCTAATTCACTAAATTCTAATTCCTAATTTTCATCAATTTCAATTTTCTAATTTTCTAAATTTCTAATTTCTTTTCTCTCCTATTTCATCTCCTAATTCTATGGGAATGACATTTCAATTTGTCATGAAATTGTCATAATTGATAATCAATCAATTTTGACATGGAATGTGTCATAATTTGTCATCAATTATCAATCAATTAAATTGTGCATGGAAAGTGCATAATTTGTCATAATTTGTCATATTGATTTGCAATTTCCATTTGAATTGCATCATGCCAATCTTGTCATTTCTCCAATTTCTCTATAAATTGGATGATTTTCTTCAATCAATCCCTTCGAATCCTGAATCCTGAATCCAAAATCCTAATCCGAAATTCATAATCAAACTACCAAACTTACGCTTCTAGTACCCTTGAGCTTTTCATCAATCTTGCTTTCAATTGTATGTGCACTTGTAGGTGAGATCCACAAATCCATTGAAGAGGAAAGAAGAACAATGGAGCCGCATGGAAAGAGAATTCAATTCTGCATTTGGTTTGCATAATCTTTCATTTTGAATGCTTTGTTTTCATATCTCTATTGAGTGTGCTTAGGATTAGGTTCATTGCAATGAGTGCTCTTATGATTAAGTTATCATGTCTAGTGTTTTGATCTACTTGCTTGTGATGATTTCCTATTTCCGATGCTACATTAATTGGTGAACCCGACGTGAATACTAACCTTCTAACTCCTTTACTGTGTTTTGGAGTGCTTTCAAGTTGATTTGCAGGTCAAAAACCCAAAAACAGGGCCGTGCAGTGCATTCTGGACACTTCTGCACTTGTGTGAAGCATTCTGCGCCTGTGTTGAGCATCTTGCGCCTATGTATGCAACATTCTGCGCTTGTGTTAGACATCTTGCACCTATGTCATGATTTCTGTGCTTGTGTAAAGTCCAGAACAGAGGTGAAAAATGCAGTGTTTACTTGAAATTTTTGATGTTTTTGCATTCTATTTTCTGTGTTTTGGATTTTGGTACTAATTATTTGTGCAGAATCTTGGCATACACATGGAAAAGACTAAAAATCAAACTACTAACATGTTTTGTGTAGATTCGATGGTCAAAGACAACAAATCAAACCTCTAACTTGGGTTTTGCAGGTTGCCTTGGAGAAACAACCAAACTTTTGTGTTTGTGTTTTTTAATTAGGCACTTAGTGATTTATAAATAGGTGGGAATGAAAACTTGTTTGCTTTGATTGTTAAGTATGACATTGGAGTAGGAGAGTATGCTCTCATCCTTCTTAGGGTGATCAGAAATCCAGATCTTCGATACCATGCTTGTGTTGTTGATTGAGTGTCTCCATTAGAGGGCCTGCCTTCCCGACCACTTTGCTTTTGCAAGCAAGTGATAATAGTGAGAAGGGAATGACCCAAAGTGAGTATGGCTAGAATTCCTTGGCATTCTAACTCACTATAAAAAAATACCTGATGAGCGAAAGCTTTGAAGGAAGTGTTACGTGGGAATTGCAGTTACTTGGGAAGTGATGACCCTTGAACTCTTTCTCATATCAACATCTAAGTAGGGCCTCAAGGTCTAAATCATGCTTGTGTGACTACATTTGTTTGGTATCTTGATGGGCTTAATGTCTCAATCATGCTTGCATGACATCAAGGAGTAATGCTTAACAAAAATCCTTACTACATACCTTGTTTTTAGAGGCCAAAAACCCTTCTAGTTGCTTGAGAAGGACAAGTTCGGATATTTGGAAGAGATACTAAGTTTGCCATGGGGAGATTTCCATGGGGACTGATGCTTGGCTGCTCTGAGAAGTGAGTGCCGTGGAGGGGAGCCCGTGGGGTCAAGCATCTATGTATTCTCCTTGAATCCCATAATGAGTCTACCTCTCAAGTACCTAATGTCTTTGCCTACCCTAAGGAATGTGGAAATGAGCATGATTGTCTTGAGTCTAAGTTGTAACATCTTGTATTATTTGATTGTCAAAAGTTGAATGTTATCCCATTTCAAAAGCAAAACAAATTGATCAAACATAAGATTTAAACACAAGAGACATTCATTCAACAAAAGTTCAACAAGGTTCAAAGCACATCTTCAAACATGATGATCCAACATTGTTCCAAATCTTGTCTTAAAATTCATGTCACTTGCATTTAGGTTCATCCTAGGTTGCATTTTGCAAATTCATTGTCAAGTACTAAGGTTAGGTTTCACCTAAGTCATACTCCTTTGCATATCAATAAGGGTCATTCACTTCCATATGTCCTCTTGCATTAAAGTCATACCATTGTCATACATTTATATTTGCATACCCTAAGTCTCTTCATTAAGCTTGAGTCATTATCATATCATATTAGGGTCATTATCATAGCAATTGTCTCTTTGCATATAGTGTCAAAACCAGGTCTTGTCATACTGGAGTAATCCAAATCTTTGATAAACCCTAAGTCATTGTTAAGAAGTCTAGACCTTATCAAACCTTCTCTTTTTTTGTCATCAATATCATTTCGTCAAACCTAGCTTAGTATCCAAGCATATAGGGGAGACATTGTCATCTTGTCCTTTATCACTTAAGTCCTTTTGTCCTTTGAGGTCTAGACATCATTCCAATTTCCCAAGGGTCCCTCTCTTAGATTTGCATTCAAAAGTTTGTCAAAATCTTGAAAAACAACAAAAACATAGATTGCATTTTCATTTATTTAGTTTGCATTTAGTTGCATATCATACATTATCCTTGAAAAATTCCAAAAATATTGCATTTGCATAAGTGACATGTCTATTGAAACAAGGTTCCAAGTGCCAATGATGCAACAAAGTTTGACATATCAACCGACAATGCAATCACAATTCTATCCAACCCAACAACAAGGCTATATTGATCAAACTCTTTATGATGAAACAAGTCTCCAAATACAAAAACTAGAGGAGAAACTAGCTCAAGAAAATGAGATATTGGAACAAAGAGTGAAAAACATTGCGAAGAATAGATCACAAATGTCCAAAGTGTTTCGAAAATTTCCAGGTCAAAATCCAAATATTGAGCCAATTGATGTAAGATCTCTTCTTGAACGATCAGACATACCAGCTCTCCTCTTGCAAATAGAGATGATGAAACAATTACAAGAAAGGAGACAACATCAATTTCAACATTATGTGCCTCCACAACAAGAACAAGGTGTTTACTATCAATCAGATTTTCAACCATCACAACCAATGGTCCAACATATACAACCAATACAACCAATGGTCCAATATCAACAATATGTCCAACCAACTATACAATATCAACAAGTTCAATCAACATATTGATGTCAACAACCGCAACCAAACATTCAAAAACAAAGGTTGCAACACACACCAACCCAAGTTTCAAACATGGCAGAACAATTAAACCAAGTCCAATATCAAAACATGACATCAAATCAAAAACAAGTTCAAATCCCAGATACAACTATGTCAAAACCTCGAAAGAAAGGTGGCTTTATTGCAATGCTCTTAAGGAAACTACCAAGTGAGTTTATTGAAGAAGATCAAAATAATACATTTATGTCTATCAATGCCTCATCCCTCCATAAGAAAATTGACTCTCTAGTGGCATCTATCCCTACACCTCTAGAAGTTTCACAAGAACCTTCCATATTGTCCTCATCAAACAATACACCCAAGGATGCAATTATCCAAGAGCTATCCATAATTGATTGCCAAGATAATCCAATTCATGATGCACATCCTTGTCATGTTTCAGAAATACAAGACCCAATGCCACCATGCACTTTATTGCCATTATCTATTTTAGAGGACCCCATTCCAAGTCCCTCTTCCTCATGTTCAAGCATTGATTCCTTGCCAGAATCCTTCACGAATGTTCAAAGTGCATTTCCTTCATGCAAAAACATTGATTCATTGTCAGAATCCCCCATGCATATCCAAAGTCCAACCTCATGTCAAGAGGATAACTTAGAGTGCGAAGAAATGAGTCCTAAAGAAAATCAAGATCAAGATCCTGAAACCTTATCATCCCATCCAATTGTTGACCAAGATCTCATCTTCCCAGACACTCATGACGATTCCCCTATTCTTGTCCATCCTGTCCAAAGTCCTATTGACACTCCATTCCTTGAGCAAGATCAAGATATCCTAGTCCATCCAATCCCAAACGATCCCATTCCATTTCATGAACACGATGTCCTTTCAAATCCCATTAACATTCCACTTCCTAAACAAGATCCAGATATCCCTTCCATCCTTTCCGATGATCCCATTGAAAGTCAAGAGAAAAGCACCTTTAAAGAGGAATCCAATGATCTTCCTCCTTGTCAAGATCAAATTATTCCTTCAGATCCTCCACAAGATCCTTTTGTTCCTCCATCTCCTTGTCTTAATGCTCCATATACACTCCAAGATCACATTTCTTTTGATGATCCCATTATTCCTCCCATTCCATCTCTTGAAGAGCCTATCATTGAACCATGTCCACCACACAATCCTAGTCCCCCTCATGATCCTGATAACCCTCATGATCCTAATCCCCCTCATGATTCTAACGTGTCAGTGCAAGATGTTCATGAACCCTCGACATGCATAATGGGTTCTTCCACTTTGGTGCAATCCGATCCACTTCAAGATCTCATTATTTCTCTCATATCATATCCACCTCATAATGGACTCGCGTCTTCTTCCCAAAGCAAAGAGTATCCTATTAGTCAAAATATTGATAAAGGCAAAGGGGTAGACCTTCACAAGCAATAATCCTTCCATATCAAAGAGTATACTAATGGTCATGGCTACAGAGCTCACACTCAAGGCGTTGGTATCCCTTCAAAGTCAAAATCCAAATGTCCACCTTCCCCATCATCGCTTCCATCCATTCTAGGTCCCTATATCCCTCCATCTCCTATGCAACATCAGCAAAGGCACACATCTTGGAGAAATTTCCATCAATCCCATAGGCCTTCATATCATTCCCATCCACACCAGCATTCATTCCTTCTTCCAAGCAATTTGGATGCCAAGTATAAGCATCATAAGTCTAGCAATCTACTTGTATTCAAAGATCAACATGTCCAATCTAATTGACATGTCAAAGCAAAGAACAATATGATTTATAAAGAAAAAGAAAAATCCAAAAGGCCACAAAGGCCCACTGAGCAAAATAAAGCAAAGTCAAAATATATATGGGTTCCTAAATCCCTTGTGCAAGTAATGCACTCCAAGGAACCACAAAAGCATGAAAAATCAAAAACCATGTGGGTTCCTAAGCGGCTCCTTGAAGCACAAAAGGAAACATCCAACTTGGCATCCAAAATTGCTATTCCTCCATCCAAACCTTCCAAGTCTATTTCTCCATCACCTTCTTCATCCATTTTGGGCCCTTATGTCCCAAAATCCCAAGCTATTCCTCCATCCAAATCTCAATATCCAAAATACATTTGTCCTCCATCAGTCCATCACCCCTCAAGGTGTGTGCCAATGTCGATCTTGCCAACATTTCCATCCAGTGAAGCCCAATTCTTCCAATACCCTATCCATTATCCAATGCATATTTTCCATCCTTCCATCCCTTTGATCCAATCCTTTGCATAAATCCTCGCCTTAGTTTCATCTTATTTTCCATGTCCTTATCCTACCAACGTCTTTGAGCATACTTTTAAAGGTCATGGTCCATTTTTTTTTCAAGGCTACTATCCAAACAAAAAAGATGCTTGATTCCTTCTTCCATCCCCTATCACGTGTCCATCTTCTATTGAAAAAGTAAAAAATTAAAAAAAAAAAAAAAAAATGTCAAAAATACAAAAAAATTGAAAAAAGTGAAAAAAAAAGACAAAAGAAAAAAAAAAAGTAAAGCAAAAATAATTCGTCCACTGGTGAAAACCTGGCAAACAGGTGCCTTGGGCAAGTACCGTGATGAAAACCTGGCAAACAGGCGTCATGCGTAATTTATGAACTTCTTGCACACCACACTTGGGTTCAGGTTTTATCCTATCATATCCTTTTGTCCTTCATTGTTCCATTATCCTATCGAACCCCTGTCATTACCCTTCATATCATATTGTCCCTCATGTTCAGTTCCCCTTTTCCACATTGGATCTTGACAAGGCTGAGGATCTTCATGAGCATCATGCATCTTGTTTGCCGCTTTCAGTCTATCATAGCTTTTGGTCATTTATCCATTTGCTTATTACAACCTTTCATCCATATTTTTCCTAGCTTATTGCAACTTTCTGCCACTATCCCTTAGCCTATCCCGACCTTCAGTCCATGTCCTTTATCCATTCTTGGTCTTGCTTATCCTATCCATATCTTATCACTATCCATGTCACTCTTTTTCATTCCTTGATCTTGATCTGACATATGGATGCTTAATTTAAACATGGTTTCAAAAACCTCTTGACCTGTCCCTCATGTCCTGTTCTTGCTTTACATTGTCATATCGAGTCTCTTGTCCCATCACACCATAGCCCTTGAAAATTGCATCCGTATTGTCTCCATAATAAAAGGCCTTTGTCTTCCCTCTATCCACCAACATTTCAGCACCTATTTATTCACCTATCATATTCCTTGCCTTGCTAGACACTGGGGGCAAAATCATGAAAAAAAATCCTAAAAATTGAAAAAAGTCCTGAAAAAATCCTAAAAATTGAAAAATGTCATGAAAAAATCCTAAAAACTGAAAAATGTCATGAAAAAACCCTAAAATTTGAAAAATGTCATGAAAAAATCCTAAAAATTGAAAAATGTCATGAAAAAATCTTAAAAATTGAAAAATGTCATGAAAACATCTTATAAAAATTGAATAATGTCCTGAAATTTTTTTTAAAAAAAAATCAAATAATGTCTTGAAAAAATCCCTAAAAATCAAATAAAGTCCTGAAAAAAATGAACACAAAAAAAAAAAAAAAAGAATTTTTTTTTTTTTTTTATAAAACTCCTAAAAACGAAAACACGCATTTTTGCAATAAATTCCCTTTGTGTATCGACAGCTCACTGAGTATACATCCAACGGCTCACAATCAAACACTGCGCTTTAATGAAATCACGCATTAACAGATGAACTTTTTCAATCAAAATCAAACATTCAAACTGATCCAAACTGTCATATCAATCGCATCTCGGCATCAAAATCATTTGTCCTTGTTCCTATTATCATGGGTCTTATACAGGGTGTGGTATACTTGAAACCAGACTGTGTCCTGTCTTAGATGGGGTACCACATATCCTGAAACCAGACAGCATGATCGTCCTATTAGCACTTTCAACTTTTGACAATGAAGATCAAGATGTTTGTCTGATTTGCTTGAATTTGTGCATCTTATCTTTTTATTGATTTATCTTCAACCATGTTCCTATGTTGCTCGATGATGTCACTGAGTGATTTAGAGTGATCGAGATGGCTCATGGTCCCTTTCTTCTTTTGATTATGATTGTCGTTTGTCTATGATGTGTCTATCTATTGCAAAAAGGGTTGCATTTCAGCTCTGGCCTTCAATGCCATGATGCTACGCATCCATTTTGCTACATAAAAATAAAGGTTCTCACCTACAAAGTGCATTACTGAAAGCAAGTTTTTCTTCATCTCTAACTGTCCTCTGTCTCATTTTCTTCTTGCTAACATTTCTTCCATCCGGTCAGATAGTCAGTTCGGTCTAGTGCTCCGATTTCCAAAAACATATGCTGCATCCTGCATTCATTTATTAGTACATTTGCATTGCATCAAGCATCACATCAAACATTTATCCATTTCATATTATAAATGCCTCAAAAATACATAAAAAATACATCCATACATGTTCATAAAAAGTGCATAAGTCATCCATACATGAAAAATAACATCAGTCATAACATATTGCATCCATCATATCGATGCATATCATATCACACATCATAATAATATCGGAGTACAAAATCGGACTGTCTGTCCTAAGTATGGCCCGCAGGCTGACTACATAATATCAAGCTACATAATGTCCACTGTCTGTCATCAGGAGTACGTGCCTCTGTCACTGGGTGCTCCCTTTGTCCTCCTCATCCCTGCCATGTCTCGCAGATGATGTTCCTCCTGGTCCTAGATGTGGTGGTCTCATTGGTCCACTCACCCCCATGCTGCTCAATGACCTCCAAGAGCGTGACCTGCTCTCTGTCCTCGATCGTGCCCGATATGAAGGTGCTCTCCGCTCTAGTGGAATTGCACTCTCATATAGTGTCCTCCAATATAGTCTCTCCTCTCTGGTCTCTACCAGCATCTGTGCCATCTCCCGTGCACTGGCATCCCTAATCGACCCAATGAACTCAGTGACTCTCTGTCCCTCTCGCTGTGCCTGAGCTATGGCTGTATCTCGAGCCTCTGTGAGTCTGGCTATCTCTGCTCTGAACTACTCATGCTCTCTCTCCAATGTAGCAATCTGATCCTGCTGACTCGCTATGGTAGCCCTGCACCTGTCCATCTCCTCTATCCTAGCTGTCTCTAGCTCTATGGGAATATCCTGCAATGTCTCCTGATCCACTGAGTCTGGCTCCTCATCATCCTCATCATCCTCATCACCATCCTCTCCCCCGTCCTCGTCATCCTCATCATCCTCATCACCATCATCTCCCCCGTCCTCATCATCCTCATCATCTTCATCACCATCCTCTCCCCCATCTCCATCATCCTCATCCTCCTCGTCCTCATCATCTCCCTCCTCTCCTGTGAGTGGGAAGTCCTCTGTCTCCTCGATACTAGAATGTCAGGATCAGTCAAAGGCACTGGCCGTCACTGTGCGAACCATGTCTCATACTCCTCTGTAGTCCCAGCATCCACCACATCTGACCACCACTCCCACTGTCTCTGCTGTAGCTGTGCAAAGTCGGCATATGCTATACATGGCTGAATCATACTCCCCCACTAACTCGTCTCTCTGTGAGATCGGGCAAAGCATGCAGTCCTCCTAGGTACATCCTGTCGCTCTCCAAACTGTCGCCTGACTCTCTCTGGCAGGTACAACTCAATCACTCTCTGGCGGTTCACTGGTCACCCAATCAAGTACCTCTCCTGTCTGCAATATGGTAGCTCATCATGATCATATGACCATCCGGGGCAATCTCGATATGGCCTCCATATGAACTCTGTCAGTCTATCCAGCTCATGTCGCCAGTACAATATGTATCCAAACGGACCCTGTCTCAGTGCTCCACCATAGCTATACACATATGGTCGGTGTGGTACAACCTGTCTATCTGTAATCGGTCGACATATGGCAATATGCTCGAATGCCCATACCTGAAGCAATGTAACTCCACAGCTCAATGTCTGCACTCCCTGCTATGCTATCTGATGCAGCTGGAAATACAACATACCAAGTACACATGGTCCCCACGCGTACACTGTCCCCTCTGTCACCATCCGCTCTAGCACTCTTCCCCAGCCAATAGGGAATCCATGTCCTCGTCTATCGCCTGCTAGAAGACATGCTATCACAACTGCTATCACCGCATATCGTCGGTCATACTCGGCAGCCATAGTCTCCCAGCGAATCTCCCTCTCGACAATGTCCAGATCATCTGTCTCGCACTCAAATAGTCTGCATAACGCGTCTCTCCCTATCACTGGGTCATACTCTATCATTTCCCCATGTATCAGAATGCAGAGGATGCGCCATACATCCTCTAGAGTCACTGTCGCCTCGCCAGTCGCCAAATGGAATGAGGAAGTCTCCGAATGCCATCGCTCTGCCAATGCGGTAAGCAATCCTATGTTTGCCCTAATCTCGGGCATGTATGTGATGTAATATATCCCTAGTCCAGCTAATGTGTCTCTCTCTGTGCTCTTGAGTCTGTGTCGTAGCATGAAGCAGTCAGGTCGATTCTCCCGCGTGATCAACGGATACTGTCGACTCTGCATCACAATCGGGGCATCATTTTGTTAGTTCTAGGGTTTGCTCCTATGAGTTGCATATCCTCATTTTCATGTCTCAATCAGGGTGTTTTTCATATGCATTGACTTATCCCACCCTTGTCCCCCCTTTTTTAGGTCATTTGCATGCAGTTTTGAGTTAAAATTGAGTCATTCATGCACTCTTGCGCCTGTGTCTTCTAACTTGCGCTTGTGTCTTCCTACACAAGCGCAGAACTCCCTACACAAGTGCAGAACTAGATGACACAAGCGCAGGAGTCCATTTTTGCATCCCCTGTGGGCCCCGCAATGTCCCGTAAGCCATCAAAATTCATGAAATTCAAAACATGGGTTTTCGAGACACATACCACTGCTCCTGCATCATCCGATTGTCTGAATGTGCGTACATGTTCTGCGAGGTGATCTGTCCTTGGAATGGTCGCCATTTGTCTGCAAGTGTCCTTGTCCAGAGCAACAAATTCTCCTTTTTAGCTAGTGCAAATGAGCAATTTTCACCCTCTTGGTCTCATTTATAGCTCTTTGTCATTGCATAGATGGACGTGCGTCTTCTCCATCTTATGTTGGTCGCAGTCTTGTGCACCTTACATTGCTTGTCCTTCATGCATCTGATATCCGATTGTCAGTCCGTTTGATCCTATCATTTTTATCGATCAATTGGCCTCTTTTCCGCATGTTTGTGGCCAATTCCTCGAGGGGGCATGCATATGTCATTGTTATTGTCCGGGGCATTTTCATTATTGTTCTTTGAAACAATGCTCAGAATCGCATTGTCTCAAAGAGGGGCAAAATGTAGACACCCAAAAATGGTCAACGCTTGCGAAGTCATACTTTAACATTTGCGCATTGCCTCATTTTAGGTTTTTGCGTCGCATTAACATTTCTCCTATGTCACACACTTGGTCTTTATCATTTGCGAACATCGAGTCATTCTTCTATATTCTTCATTCATCTCGTCCTCGAATTTGGTCTTGTCGACAACATTATCCAGTCATGATTTTGATCGATTTTATCTTGTTGCATCAATGTGCGTGCTTATTTGTCATCATTTTGGACATCGTCAATCCTAATTAGGGTTTTGTCCTCTTATCAATCCTGTCAATCTTGCGATCGATTTGTCATCGATCGTTGTCCTCCTATCAATCTTGCGATCGATTTGTCATCAATCGTGGCTCTTTTATCAATCTTATCAATTTTATCATCAATCTTATCATTTTGGACATCGTCAATCCTAATTAGGGTTTTGTCCTCTTTTCAATCTTATCATCTGGCGATCGGTTTATCAATCTTGTCGTTTTACGATCGATTTGTCATTGATCGTTGTCATGTTCGAACTTGTCATTTGCGATCGATTTATCATCAATCGTGGTCATTTTTAATCCTGTCGTTTTGCAATCCATTTTGTCATCGATCCTCGTCCTCTTGTCAATTTTGTCATTTTGCGACCGATTTGTCATCAATCGTTATCTGTCTCAATTATGTCAATTTGGATCAATTTGTCATTGTTCCTCGTCAATTGGCGCATTTTCTCAATCAAATCATTTTTGTCGCATTGGTCATTTATCAATTCAAAATCATGACATTAATTATCTTCAATCAAGACCTAATTGTCATTTTCGCATTTCTAATTCGTCTTCTAAGGTTTTATGATTTATTCATTTAACCTAATTTGCCATTTCTTCCTCTAGGATTACTAAATTATTTATTAATCCTAAGTCTTCTCATTACAATTAAATCTTTATTTAGTTGACTAATTATTCTTCCTCTTGTAAATTAATTAATAAATGACAAATTGTTAATTAATTTACCTAATTTCTTCTAATTCACTAAATTCTAATTCCTAATTTTCATCAATTTCAATTTTCTAATTTTCTAATTTTCTAATTTCTTTTCTCTCCTATTTCATCTCCTAATTCTATGGGAATGACATTTCAATTTGTCATGAAATTGTCATAATTGATAATCAATCAATTTTGACATGGAATGTGTCATAATTTGTCATCAATTATCAATCAATTAAATTGTGCATGGAAAGTGCATAATTTGTCATATTGATTTGCAATTTCCATTTGAATTACATCATGCCAATCTTGTCATTTCTCCAATTTCTCTATAAATTGGATGATTTTCTTCAATCAATCCCTTCGAATCCTGAATCTTGAATCCGAAATCCTAATCCGAAATTCTTAATCAAATTACCGAACTTACGCTTCTAGTACCCTTGAGCTTTTCATCAATATTGCTTTCAATTGTATGTGCACTTGTAGGTGAGATCCACAAATCCATTGAAGAGGAAAGAAGAACAATGGAGCCGCATGGAAACAACATTCAATTCTGCATTTGGTTTGCATAATCTTTCATTTTGAATGCTTTGTTTTCATATCTCTATTGAGTGTGCTTAGGATTAGGTTCATTGCAATGAGTGCTCTTATGATTAAGTTATCATGTCTAGTGTTTTGATCTACTTGCTTGTGATGATTTCCTATTTCCGATGCTACACTGAAATAAAGAAAGAATGTGCTTGAGTTGAGGGGACAACTCAACAATAAATTTGACAAGTTTTACTTTGCCAATAGCAATGGCTTTCTATACTTCTTCAATCATTTTTGCAGTGAGCTCTTTGTCCTTCAATTTGCTCAAGTATTCAGATGCATCTACTCTAGATGTCTCTATTTTAGTTAGGAGTTCATCCAGTTGAACATGGATGGCTGCATCTTTTGTCATTGTAGCTTCAGGTAGCATATCTGTTAATAGTGCTTTCACCTTTTGAAGTACTTTGTTTTTCTTTTGTACAACCATTTGCTTCTCTTGTTCTACTTTGGCTTTGCATAGTTCACCGAATTCAATAAGTGCTTGCCCTTTTAATTTGGATATGTCTACATTTGGCAACACTATTGGTTTTGACAAATCTAACTTGAAACTATGCTTTTTCATTTTCTTTTCTTTAGATGAGGAGGTTTTCACTGGTTGAACTAATACAATGGCTTGGGAGGCTTGTTGACCCTCGGTAGGTTGCTCGGTAGAGGCAACACTTTTGTCAATTTCTTTAACCTCAGATGTAGCCTTCGGTGAATCCTTGCTCTAGGTCTTAGTTGTAACATTTTCAGTGCTAGAAGGGGCTTGAGAAGTCCATTCCCTGGTGGCCTGAGAAGGAGCTTCTCCTTCTGTAGACTTGTGACCCTCTTTTCCTTGTTCAATATCCTGAGGTGTCTCGGTTGAAACATGCTAAGTGACCAGAGGATAGGGCTGAACTTGTTCCAAAATTGACTCACTGGATACTAGTTTGGCATAAGCATTCACTTCAATCATTTCTTGTTCTTGTATCTCGGTGTCCATGATATCCTCATCAATTTGTATAGTATCAGTGGGGTCTTGCTCGGTGATATCAGGATCTTGCTCGGTGACATCAACTATTTCAACTTCAACTTGCTCACTAGCATTCTTGATTTGAAATATTTCCTACCACTTTTCCTTGGTCTCATTCTCTACTTCAAGATAAAGACCATTCATCAATTTCAAGGCTCTTTGCTTGACTAGGAAGTTTGTCTGGTAATTTTTTAGATGTTCATTGATCTCATCTACCGACATGTCTGAGAAGAGATGTACCAAACTTCTTTCTCTTATCTGTTTTTCCAAGTCCATAGCATATTTCCACCTGTTATCAATATGCAGATACAATTCTTTTGGAAGAGAATTAGTTACTTCCAATGGGACCAATCGAAATTTCAGAAGTGTGCAGATTACAACTTCTTCTATTTGTCTCTTTTATTCATCATTTCTAGATTCATACTTAACATATCTAAATGCTCCAAATCCACCATATTGTTTTAGATTAGCACATAAATTATCAATGCTATGTACATCTTTCTTTTGACTCTTAACAATCTGAAATTTGCTTGCATCTTCAGATTCGGTGTCACTGGACTCTTTAGTCAAAATGAGTCTTTGAGTAGATTTCTTATAAGTTTTTGTTACCTTTGGTGCGACAACATTATTTGGTTTCTTACTCAGTGACACTGCAGATGATCTTGTGTTTGGGCGCTTTACTGAAGGAGTCGGTGATACCTTTGATGTATCCCGTTTCTTCCTTTTCAAAATTTTCCCTTTAGGCAACTCGGTGCTCAATGTAATAGCTACCTCTTGGGCTTCAGATTCTTCCTCGGTGATGACTTGAATGCTCTTGATAGGTGTGGAGGAAGAACCTTCTCCAAATTTCTTTGTTAATGCCTTAATCCTTTTTGTTGCTTTTCTTGTAGCCTTTGGTACTACAATGCTCATTTTAACTTTCTCTTTAACTTCTTCATATGTACCATATCTCATCTTGGTAGCATGCCTTGGTAGTGCAAGAAAAGCATCTATCTGCTATTGTGTAATGTCAAAATCAATCTCATAACCCATAGGTGGAAAAGATTGAGTTCTCGGTTCCACCGCATTGACATAGTAGTAGTCGGTGTCTACTTCGAAGCATATATCATCCTTGTATTTCTCCACTAACTTGGGTGGAATCCTATACATGTTATGCATCTTTTCTTGAAACTTGCTAAAATAATCATCCATAATTTCATTGAAGTTATCACCTAGCTGTTTGATGAAGTCATTGATTTGATGGGTGATTGGTCGGTGTAGCTCCCAAACTACATTACCGACTGATGGAAAGAATTTCTCAAAATAGAAAAACATGCATACCAAAAGTGATCCAAACTTCAGTGTGTTTGCCGAGTTGTTCTTTTTTGGCTTCCTTATGGTGTTGAGATTTTCAAATAGATTTTTCAACAACACTTCGCATAGATCAATCTTCATACCTTTCTTCACAATTTTATAGGCTAAATCAACTACTGCACATGGTACACTGTTTTCTCTTGCCGATTGAAAGAAACAATACCCTATGAATCTAACGGAAAACTTCAGCTCTGCATCTGTGATATTATTTAGTTTTAGACCTCTGTAATCGGATTCAACTCTGGTTAAAGTGATCAATTCCTTCTGTGAAATCATTTTCTGAGCTCGGGCATGGTCATAAATAGGGTAACGGGTGATCAATTGGATTATTTCCTTGGTGATCTTGAATGGTTGCTCCTCTAACCACATGAAGTCATCATGAACTCTCCTCAAAACAAATTTAACCCACTGGGGCTTGAAGACTCGTGGGTAGGTTAGAGCTTTGGTCAATCCCTTGACTTTAATGTGTTCAAACTTGTTATCTAGTTTTCCATCGGTATACAATTCATCATATGTGTCCTTGATCTCAACGTGACCTAGTTCCTCAACACGACACTTAGTGAAGAATCTGACATCCTCAACTAGTAAAACCCTATCGAGAATGAGTGAAAATGCAATTTTATCATCTGGTTTAGATGCAACTTTGGGAGGTAGAGAGTATTTCAGTGAGGGCTTCTCAATGTTCTCAACAACAATGGGCTTCTAGATCTTAGGTGCCATTTCAAATTTCGGATAATCACTTAACAAAAGATCCTTAGGGTTTGAAAACTTTTAAATGGCAGACACTTTCCACTTAGTAAATAGATATTCACAACTGATATGATCGGTAAACTAGCTTGACAATGTGTTGTGATTGATGTAAATACCTTGAGTTTCACTTTGGAAGAGGTTTGATTGCCTTGAATTGCTTCGCTCTGCTTTCTTGAAAATTTGGTGAGTGTAAAATGACCACGTAAAAGCTTTAAGTACACAATTTTACCTTATCTAGCCCTATGCAATTAGGTAAGAAAACATTAAATGCACTCGGTTCCACTTACATTTTATGCTTTTACCGAGTAGCTAGACTTTCTGTATTTACCGACTAAACAGGCTTCCAAAAGACTTGATAAAATTTTAAATTTCCTAATGCATCTTTAGCTATGCAGGTTTTGAATTAAATACATGTTAAAATAGGAACTGTTAAGATTTAACCTTGAGAGAATGCAGTCCCTTCATACCTTCACCGATTAATTTGGAATAGGTGCACCTAACTCGGTAGGTAAGGTGCTTTCTTCATTTGACACAATTTCCTTCTTTTTCCAAATCATTTGTAATTTGCTTCTTATTTCCTCAGTGTCTCCTCTAGGTTGATCTCTGCAATCTCTAGCCAAGTGTCCAACTTTTTGACAATGAAAACATGCCATACCGGGATTTCTCCATGATCTTCGGTTGTTCATTCCAAACCTTATAAAGAAGTTGGCACTTATATGTCCATATCTTCCACAAAATTCACACCATATCCTTGTATTGTAATCCCATGGTACTGCAGTATACTGATAGTGAAGATCTGTATGAGTTTGGTAGCTTCTAGTATTTGCTTGGTGTGCAGACCACATATAGTTCTTTTGCTTAAACAAACACTTCTCGGTACTATGTCCATATCTATTGTAGTTTTTACAAAACCCTTTGAATTTTGCCTTTTGATAATTGCTAGCAGACTTTGTCCTACATTGGTTAGATGTGTGACCATATTTATTGCAGTTGTAACAATAACCATTAGACCTTGTGACATTTGGTTGCTTACCTTTTCTGATTTGGCACATGTTGGCAGTATGTCTTTGTTTTCCACAGTAATTGCAAATAAGCTTCCTTCCTTTGATTTTCTTCTTGTTTCCAGCTTGCTTTGATGATTCTCCTCTCTCGGTAGAGTCTTTTCCTTTGTAACTGAGTCCTGCGACTTTGTTGGGTCTTTTTGTATTAAGTTGCTCAACCAACATCTTTGATGCTTCATAACTCTTCTTCAGTGTTTCTTTGGATTTCTTCTCTGTTTCAAGTTCATCGGTCAACCTTGATACTTCAAGTTTCAATGCTTGATTCTCACCATCTTTCAGATTTGCTTCATGATGTGCATAACCCAATTGATCTGACAGATTTTGTTGAATTCTAGTCATCCTTGTGATTTCATCATTCTTTTCAAATACTAATGCTTCAAGCTATTGTTTTTCTCTTTCTAGATCTCTTAATTTATCCTTGATTGTCCTCAATGCATCAATATTTTCAGTCATCTATGTGCTAAAATGTTCATGATCTCTCTTCATTGCTTTTAGCTGATCAGTCAGTGCTTTGTTCTTTTCTTTCAGTTCTCCAATCATTTTTTCAGTCTCTTTAGATATACTGTTCTCAGATGATGTCTCAACTTGTTCCACTAACTCTTGAGAGTCTTGTAAATCATCAGACAATATTCTTCTAACTTTCAGAGATTTTTGCATTTGTTTCTACATGTTAGCAATCACTTGATTAGCATGATCCAATTCATTTTGAAGATTCACAATTCTCTGAGATTGTCTATAGCCTTCCATTGATAAGATCTTTCTCTTTAGGCAATTAAACCCTTTTCCAAGATTCAAGCTCTAATACCAACTATTAGGCCCAATATGGAAAGCTAATGTACTGAGAGGGGAGGGGTGAATTAGTACTTCAAATCTTTTCTTCAACAATAACTTTACTATTAAGCATAAACCAAAAAACTGCTGTAACATAATATAATGCTAAAAACAAATAAATAACAATCATACATGATTCACTCCATAACACATATATTTTAGTTACGCAGAAACTCTTGATTAGAGAGAAAAACTACGGTGGGGATGGCACCCACAACTTCACTACTACAATAATAAAGGTTGCTCGGTTAGAGCTACATGTTTAGCTATTTCTGATAGCTTACCCTGTTAGGAGTATCATGATTGTTAGATCTACCTTGCTAAAGGATTTTACAACACTTATTCTAAATGCAGCACCTGGTTAAAGGCTTTACAATTTATAGACTTTGTTAGAGTCTTTTACCCTGTTAAAGGTTTCTCTTACAACTCAAAATATTACAACACAATATTACAAAATATCTGCAACTTCACATCTGAAATGTTATAGCAGATTCTATGTGCTCAAAATGAGATTACCTTGCTTATAGCATACCTTGGTAATCCATAGATTAACTTGGTAAACCCTTCTGTTTACTCTGTTCCTTGATTGTTATTTGAAATCCTTCTCGGTGACCTCTGTGTCTCTAATAGTCACAATACTTAGTGCTTCCTTATCTATTACACATGTCTTGCTTCATACACCTCCATATCTGATCCTTAATTCATGTTGTATAAATAGATCTCTTATGTCGGTGATCTGTTCATGCTTTGATCTTACAAACATGATTCATCGAATGAATAACTCTACAAAATATTTCATTGGATAGATGACCTCAAGATCATACAAAATATTTAAGGTGCAATTTCCTAAGTGATCATGATTCACTGTTCCTCGATCTTGTAACACGTTTCCCATATGTGTCTAGGTTCAATGAATCTGGTAACATGTTTCACTCAGTGTGTGTTCACTCGGTTTATTATTTTTGCTGCTCGGTAGACATAAAGTGTTACTCGGTAGACAGCTCGGTGTATACTAAGCTTTGTGACTACTTTCTGCTATAACCGACTGCATGATTTGGTAGTAATAACCGACAAGAGTATATAAAATGACTTTGAACCTAAAACTAATGGCAACTTTAGTAAATAGTAACATCTTCCCACTTTTCAAGATTGTATTTCTCTTCATTATCTTGCAGTTTCCCTCGTGAATTTTCAATTATAGTGCAGAGTTCTTCATGAAGGACACCACCACATCATCTAGAGTCTATGCTTCAATTTTTTTCTTTGATCCCATGGAGGCCAATAGTCCTTTGTCTGAGGAAGTGCTTCCTGAATAGTCATGGGGGGGAGAGGTAATGCTTGAAATCACCCTTCTATTGGGAGATTGTGTACATAACCTCTTGGTCTTCTGAAAGCTGAAAATTACTTCGAGTCCGCCAACTCTGGTTCCACACTATAGAAATTTTTGGATATTGACTTCCAAATATCCTTTGGTGCAAAAGCATCATTCTCATAATAGAAAAAAGGTGCTCCTTGCATGAACACATTGATTTCCTCCAGAGCGTGGCCCAATAGGTTTCACAGGAACTCCAAAACCAGTTAGTCCCTCTGGACATAAATTAGAGACATCACATCACACACTCCAGACATTGTTTGTTTGTATTAGATACTCTCTATCTATTTATCACCCTAAAACACTTTCCTCTACTTTTCTCCAATTGCTCTCTTCTAGGTAGATGATGAGCTTGTTTCCATGTCATTCAAGATAATGCCTGCTTGCTTTCTTTTACGAAATTTGCTTGCACATGACTCTTCAACTTGTATGTTCTGCTTCCATACAGATATAAATTTTAATTCACGCTAAGATAATAATTAAATAAAATAAGCATTTGTAAAGAAAAGATTTAGTCATTCGATGTTACATATTATCTAATGGAAAGATCCTAGATAATTCTTGGAAAAGGTAACATCATTGATAATCATTTTTTGCAAATAACACTGAATCAAATAAATAATAAATATTTAATGCAATTTTTAAAAATAGAACTCGTTCAATGCTTTCATTCACCGATGACAAAGGCGTTTGACCCACATCATCTCTCACCATCGGAATTCCAATGACAACTAATGAAACGTTCGACAAGGATGTTGTATATCTGACGTCACTTCCATGTCGGACGGTCGTCGAGGAGCAATCATAGCATCTGCAAAAAATCTGATGGAAATCTGCCGATATTTGTGGTCAGTGGTGCAAATATAGCCACCATTGGAGGAGTTCATAACATCGTCAGATGATCGACGCAAATGGCATCGTTGGGAAGCCTGACAACAAGTTTTCGATGGTAAAGTTGGTCGGAAGTCCGATGTTTGGTCGTCGTAAATCCAACAATTAGCCATAAGAAATTAGGCCCAAATGTACTAGTGTAGCATCCTAAAATTGTGACACTTGCAATTTCAACTGCATTTAGGTCTTCACGATGGCGACGCAAAACGGAACCTAAATGGAGACCCCGAAACTTGTCCAAGACATCAAAAACTGCATTATTCCAGCACCCTGGCCTGATCCTCCTTGCACCTTGCTGTCCCTGGAGGTGGGACCATGGCGCCCAGCACCCTGGTCCCTGGCCCTGTCTTTGAGCCCGGTCTCTTTTGGGTCTCAGGTCTTTATGTTTGCAAATTGGAAAATATTGTTCCTAGGTCAGCCTAAGGTCAGAAAAATCAGTCTTTCAACCCTAATTGACAAGTATATAAACTACATTTCCTCTCCCATTTTAGGAGGATGGAAAAAAGGCGGAAGCGATACTCAAACATTCAAGCATTCAAGCATTCAAGCATTCCTTCAAGCAATTGATCATTCTAAGTCTCCATTCAAGGCTAAGTGTTGCATTCAAGACAAGGATTCAACCATTGAAGAGGAGATCACATACTACATACCACATACAACATACAACATTTACACCTTCGCATGTAAGAATACAAACATTCTTACAACAAGGTACTAGTACTTGTTTTACATTACAATCATTTACATTTACAACATTTCTCATTTCTTGGTTAATTCCAAAACTGGGGTTTGACCTAAGGGCAAACCCCTAATCCCTAACCCCCCAATCGTCTTCGCTTTTCTGTGTGTAGGTTGCAGGTATGCGGCTGTAATTGAAGATCTAGAATCCTTGTGCAGAGATGAACATATCCCCCTTCATTTCGTGGATTTTTCGAAGGACCGTGTGCACGCTGGGCACCATCGTCCCATCAACTTTCACTCAAATTTGCAGGACAGCGCCGTCTCGACATTTTATTGCTAATTCCAGGTCCGCAGCTTCATCCTATATTCCTATCTCTATTTATAAGTGAATCTTTCTCACTTTTCATGCATTCCTAGCTTAATCCTTCTATCTACATTCTTTACAAAAGAGGGTAGCCTTGCTGTCTTAACCCTTGAAACTCATTTAGAATCCAATCTTGCATTGTGTGGGATTGGATCTTGTGGGTTTCAACCCCTCTTTTGAATGTAAAGTCTCCCCCAAGTGAAAACCGTCAATCCTAGTGACCTCCCTTCTCTCTCTTTGGAGTTGGAGAGGGGAGAGCAACTAGGGTTCGATTTTTCACTTTACAACTAGTGATATGGCTTTTGGCAAGCTTGTATCACTGTATTGGATATATATGTTATACACTTATCGACATGAAACATTGTATGACTATGATTTTTTTGGTTAATGTTGTATATGGTGAAAAGTGATGATGATAAACTATTGTAAAACCATAAAGATTCAACCACAAACAATCTAGGTCCTACAATGAAACATTCACCAATACCAATAGAGATACCTAAGATCATGCAAATCAATAAAATGAAGCAATATACCATTCACATGTCAAGTAGGGTTTCAATCTCCATTGTCTCCTTTCTCCATTGATCTTGTTTGATATATTTGCTCTCATATTTTATGTGTGCACAAGAGGTCAACAAAGAATGGATTGTGGTTGATAGCTTGATCACAAGAAGGCTTGATTGCATTGTTAGGGTTGATAATGAAGGAGAGTATCCTCTTATATAGAGAACACTATAGGAAATGAAGGGATAAGATTAATAGGTGTAAAGATAAATGGTCGGCTAGGATTAAAGGTTAGGTAGAGGAAATAAGAAAATAATAAGAGGGTAGGTGGTGTAGGAATTAAGAGATGAATGACATGTGTCATGGGTAGAAAAGGCTAATAAATTAATTAAATAAATAAAGATTTATTTAATTAATAGAGGCAGTGGGATCAATTAAATAAATAAAATATTTATTTAATTTAGGAAAAGAATAATTTAAATAAATAAAAGTATTTATTTTAATGAGGAAAGGCTTAGAAGAGGATTAATGAATTAATTAAATAAATAAAAAATTTATTTAATTAATAGAAGACTCAAGATAAAATAATTAACTAAATAAAAATATTTTTTTAATTAGGAAGGTCAATTTTAGGTGTCTACATTTTGCCCCTCTTTGAGACAATGCAACTTGTCACGTTGGATCAAAGAAGATAAGATAAACTAATATAAAGTTGCCCCATGACGAGAATGATATGCCCCCTCGAGAGATTGGATGAAAATGTTTTAAAATATCATAGACAATCTCTCGATAAGAAAGAAAGGCTAGAAAGGATTGACAAGATAGGGTGACAAGGTCATGCAAGAAAAAAATTGACTTAAGAGGAATCAACATAATCGTGTCTATATCTTAAGAGGCCAAAATTGATAGTTCTGTGATGAACATATGCTATCAATTGGATAAGATGCCAAGAGGATTCACTCAAATAGATACCCTAGAGAAGACAACATAAAAAAAGGGTATAATTAACAATTATGTGATAAACATATGTTGCCAATTGGATAAGTTGTTGAGAGGATTCACTCAACAGGTGCCCTAAAACAAGTAGGTTTGCTAAGCTAACTGTAGGATAAGCCATTGAATTGATAAAATCAAGTGAGTTCTCTAGTAAAATGGGATATAGTGCAATGTGATAAATATATACACTAGGATGCAGTGCCATGTGATAGACATAAGCACTAGGATAGAGCTTGATGAGCAGCACCATGTAATGGACATAGGTACCACTAGGCTAGGATAGGATAAGATAAGTAGTACTATGTGATGAACATGAGTACCACTAGGATTGACACGATTGATTTGATTGGATGCAGGAGTACTTACCCCAGATTGAGTCTAGAGAGAGTCTCCTTATGACACAACGGTTACAAACATATTTGATTGTTGAGGACCACGTTGTGATCAAGGTGATGGGATTAAGACACATTAAATATATGCTTGAAATTTGGGCAAAAACAAGACTGTTAACTGCTTTGGTGAAAACATGGTCCTGTAGGTTCTACAAGAGGGGATAAACGAGATGATCTAGGGGTTGGTCTTTTGGGAGCTCAGATTCCTTCGAGGCTAGCTGGCTCCGAGGGAGGGTATTCACCATAGCTCTCTTGGATCCCATTTTGTATCAATTTTTGTATGATGATGTAGACACTTTTGGGTGGTTTTGTAGCCATATATGATATTGACATCATTGTATCATGACACTTATGATATTTTGATATATATATATATATGAGATGATTTATCCTTGTGGCAGCTATATGCATGTGTACTATGTGTTTGTGATATTATATGATAATGCAATTTATTTATGTATTTTCTACTTATGATGATGATTATGATATGGATGCAAAATATGTACATGATGAGATGCATTATTTTTTATTCTTTTATGTTTCATATGACATGCATGATGCAAATGTGAATGTACTATATATGGATGTATGATAGTGATATGATTATTTACATGATGAGAAAGCAAATGTATATATGATATGCTAATCAGTGGTGTGTGCAGGATGTAATACAATTATGATATTTATATGTATGTATGAAATGAGATATGCCAACATGTGATGATGCAGGTGAATATTACATGAAATGTGAATATTTTTTGTATGTCATTATATGGAAGTGAAAGAGCTTCTTGTGCTTTATCATAATTGAGCTTTATTATGGCAAATAGGTTATGACAATTGAGGTATAGGTTCAACCCAAAAAGTCATTGTACCCCTTTGCATGGAGATCAGACAGTCACAAACGAGGAATGCCCCAGTTCACACTAGACTCACAATGTCCTCATATCCTTGGACAAGTCATAGTATTACTAAGAGACAATCCACAAACAACAAAATAATAGTAGGTGAATCATATCCCATCCTCGCCTTTCTAGTCAAAGACATCCCAAAGATAGAATCTCTAGTCAGAGACATCTTGGAAAAGCTAAAAGACATGTCACCAAAAGATTAAATAAAAATAAAAACCGAGACTTGACACCAACACACAATAAAATCTTCACATGTTCGTTGCCACATATGTTAACATGTTTGATTTGGTCACAACGTTATCATCCTGATAAAGGACAAATTATACTGAAAAAACCATATTGTTTCCAAAGTCTACTAAAGGATTTGATTTGTTGAAAGTCCACTGCTTCTTGTGTCTCATCTGAAACTGACTTAATCCATAAAAATGATACTTTATTGCAAAGAAGAATGGAACTTTATTGCGGATTGGTGATGCAAGTGACTTTTATTGTGGATTGTGCGCAAAAAGGAGGAATGAAAAGATGATGCTCCTCAAAACATGCGATGCTTAGGGTGCCATTTAGGATTTTTCCCCAATTATAGATTGGACCTAATTTATTATGGAAGGAAGGGGGTGAAAAAGGGAGGGTTTATTATGAATGACTAACTAATCTTAGGTAGATTAATAACAAGCCATGATGGGAATAGGTAAAGTTATTATGGATGGATAGGCCGTGAGTGTGTGCAAAGTGAAAGGATGAGATTGAATCTTGAAGGAGGGAGGAGCAATGTCTTTACACATGGTGCCGGTAACTTGGTTTTCACCATGGTACTTGCCCAGGGTGCCACCGAAGTGGTTTTCACCATTGGACGGATTTATTTCTCTTTACTTTTTAAAAAAAAAATTTTGTGTCACAAAGCGCCTATTTGGTAGGTTTTCACCAAGTAAGGTTTTTTTATTTTTTATAATTTTTTTTGTATTTTTGATATTTTTTTATTTATTTTTATTTTTGATATTAGGATATTGTGAAGAGCTATGTGTAAAACTTGCGAAGGTGCATGTTGTTAATCAGATCTTCCAAAGGTTCTCCATCTTGTGTTGAAAGCTGATATGCACCTGATCCATAGACTGTTGTGATGACGTAAGGACCAAGCCAATTGGGTTCAAATTTTCCTTTCTTTTCTTAATCCTGCTGATTCCTAGGATTCTCTCTTAGTACTAAGTCAACTACCTCAAATGTGTGAGGCTTCACCTTATGATTATAGCTACATTGTTCCTTGATTGAATGATGTGTAGCTCGAGTGACTATCTTCCTTGATAAGGGAATTGAGATATAATTACTAGCGTGCGGACTACACAAGACCGTATGCATGTCACCGAAAGAAGTTTGGGTATCCTTGATAACAAAGTGCCTCAAGGAAATTCCCTTTAAAGGTCCATGATGTATTTCTAGAAGGGAAAGGATGTGTAAAACAAGTGGATGAGTGATGAAGGCTTATGATTGCAAAAAGAAGTGAAAGTATCATGACATGATGGAGACTTAGGATCAACAAGTATGCTTTTTGACTTAAAATTGTAGATTTTTCTCCCCCAACTATTTTAGTATTAGGGGAGATCAACTCTTGTTATTTTTTCTTCATAGGATTTTTATCCTTGACTTTGATATTAGCAGAGTCCAATAGATTTTGATTTTGATTTGGATTTAAGGACTTTTCTTTATTTTTGACTTTCAAATTTTTCTTTTCAAGGCTTGATTTTTGACCTCCAATTAGTAAGGGCTTTTATGATTCTTGTTGATCCAAGTCTAGGAGAGGAGTGGAAATGGAATGAGTGGATGAAATGGTAAGGCTATATAAGTTCTCAAGAGGGTTGGCGATATATTAAATGGATTCTTTGTTGGAACCACTCTTAGGATTATTGATACCAAGAGTTGCTTGCACAATTAGAGGAGATTTGCATTCAGACATAGTAGCCACAACACTAGGTGGCTCATACCCAATTCCTTGATATTGCAAATTATTTGTAGTTTGTTCCTATCTACTAAATGTCTTAAGAGATAGTAGGAGTTGATCAACATGAAAGATATAATCACCACATCCCATGTCTTTAACCTTGAATTTCTCTTTTAGCTCTGCTTGTTTTGATGTGGTAGGTTTTAATGATTTAGGATCAACATATGCTGAAGATAGAACAACTTCTCAATTGACTTCTATTATTGTTTCCAATTTTGATCAGAGGTTGTTTCCATTTATGAACGGATTCAGATCTGTTGGCATTATGTGAACCGGTATGAGGACATAATGATATTGTATGTTGTCATTGATGTAAATATGTGATATGAAGAGAGAACCGGTATATGTGCCAAAGTAAAGCAGTATATTTGTTCAAGGTGAACCAACATGTCAAGGTGAACCGACATGTAGTCATGGGAACCGACACATGGAAGCATTGTATGACTACCGGTTGGTAGGTAGTTTCCACTTCAGGATTTCCGATTGGAGTATCTTAAACCTGTGTGACTCAATGGGTGATCTTTATGTGATGAAGTTAGCATGATAACGAAGAACATATAGTGTTGCCATGTAAGCCTTGTGCATGTGAAGGATCTTGCATAAAGAAGAGTGTTCCTATCTACCTCGGGAATGTGCGAAGTCTGTAAATGGTGATAACGTGTGATGGGTTATCAGCCGCCATGAAATCAGTGGAAAACGAACGATGGAGAAAGTCTTGAGATTGGATCAAGACTATTGCATTGAATACAATATGATCAACGGTAAGGAATGAACCGTTTGGATTCCTTAACCTATTAGGTTTAGGGTTAGGGTTTATGCTTCCAACCTAACTATTTTCTATAAGGTTGACGTTGTGATTCTTTCAGAGTTTGTTGGCAAAAGTTGTGTGTGTGTATCTAAGAGAAGAGATACGTGATTCTTGCCAGACCAGAGGAGAGAAGTCATATTTGTAGAGTGTAAGTGAAGAAGGTGAAGAAGAGCTTAAGTGGATTTGCACTGGCATTGAGTGCTATTTTTAGGTCATTGATATACCTGTTGATCTTTAACTACTTCAACAGTTGTGAAATCCCTTAATAGGGTAGCCTTAACCGGCTTGTTGAAAATCCTCTAACAAGGTAACTCAAAGCTACTGAGTCATTGATATCCTTTAGCTATTCAGTTCTTGAAATCCTCTAACAAGGTACCCTTAACAGGGTTTAACACTTAACTGGGTATTGTAGCCATCCCTTAACCAGGTGATCCCTAATAGGATCGGTTCCTAATATAACCTATTGTATCTGTCTTTAACTAGACAAGGCTCCTAACAAAGTGGACTTCCAAATAGTTCAAAAACAAGCTTGTGGGTATTCATCCCCACCATGGTTTTTCCCAGTTGGGTTTCCACGTGAAAAATATGTGTGTCATGTGTGATGTTATGATTAAGTGGTGATGCATGTTGATCTTGCTGTAATATGTACATCTTTGATGGTAGATTGCCTGTTCATGCATTAGAGTGAAATGGGAATGAAGAGTTAGATTATATGAGAAGATAAGTGTCAACCGGTCTTTGCTCATCTTAGTTACATTGGGTTTCGCTTGTTGAACTCTGTTGAAGGACCGGTGCAGCTGTTTGTTTGTCAGTGGATAAGTGTTAGTTGACAAACCGGTTTAAGATTGTATTTTGCCTGTACTGATTCACCCCCCCTCTCAGTACCGGTTTGGTACTATTTGCTCATCATTAAGTTATCAATTGGTATCGGAGCATCCTCCAGGTCCTCTGTGTTATAAGCTTAACCGCTTGAGGGAAAGATCCTGTTGTAATGATGAAGAGGGAAGGTTCAAAGTTTAACAAAGAAAATTTCAGTATATGGAAAGACAGAATGAAGATTTACATCAGAAGCATGGGTGCTCAACACTGGAGCTATGTTGAGAATCCCTATGTTGCCCCTACCAATACTCTCACCGATGATCAAAAGAGAGAGATACAAGAAAATGGGCAAGTCATGGAAGCCCTTATTAGTAGTCTATGTGACATTGAGTTTATTGATGTTCAGGACAAGGTAAATCCCAAAGAGGTATGGGATGCTCTTGAAAATATCTATGGCGGTGATGAACATGTAAAACAGGCTAAGGAAGAAAGCCTGAGAGGGAAGTTTGAAGATATGTGGATGGTTGAAGGTGAGACCATTCAATAGTATGGAGTAAGAATCAAAACCATTGTTGGAGATATCAAGAGTGTAGGTGGTAAAATAGAAGACTACACTGTGGTAAGCAAAGTCCTGATATCCCTATTGCCAGTCTATGCAAAAAGGGTTGTCGCTATTTAGGAGTTGAGATCAATAGACAAGACTAAAGTATCCTTGGACTCCATCATAGCAAAGTTGACAGCCTATGAGCTGAATAGTTTTGATGGCAGTGTTCAAAAGACTGAATCAACTTTTAGAGATTCTGCTGTACCATCCAGGAAAGGAAAAGAAGCAAGCACTAGTGGTGAACCAAGACAGAGCAGAGTAATGGATGATGAGGAGTTTCTGATGGAATTTGAAGCTCTTCTTGCCAGGAAATTTCCAAAAGGAACCGGTAATTACAGAGGTAAGCTCCCTTTGAAATGTTTTTCATGTAACCGGATAGGAAATATTGCTTTGAACTGTCATAATAGTGACAAAAAGGATAAACCGGAAAGATTCAGGAAATTCAAAGGAGGAAATCGGAGAAACTATTTTGTTGCAGTTGATGAAGGTAATGAAGATATTGTGTTTGTTACTGTAAAGGAAGATGTGTCAGACAAGAAAGCTCTTGTCTCCCGCTTTGATAATTCCAATGAGTGGATCATTGACAGTGGTTGTTCTCACCATATGATTGGTGACTGGATCAAGTTCATATCCTTGGAGGAGTATGATGGTGGTGTGGTTCATTTTGGCAATAATGCACCATGCATGGTCAAAGGCAGAAGGTCCATCTCTCTAAATGGAAAGAGTAGTGCTGACAATGTGTACTGGGTTGATGGTCTCAGACACAACCTTCTGAGTGTTGCCCAGTTGAATGACAGTGGCCTCAGTTTGGAATTCAAGAATGGAGTTTGTAGAATCAAAGGAAAAGATGGTGAATTGGGGGCCACTGGCATACAGACCAAAGGTAACTTATTTCATCTAAATGCAAATATAAGTACATGTCCTATGGCTAAATTTGATGATAGCTGGATATGGTAGAGGAGACTCTGCCATGTAAACTTTGATAACATTGTAAAGGCCAGTAAGATCAAGGCAGTTAGAGGGTTGCCGGTGCTAAGCAAAGAGGATAATACCTTGTACAGAGAGTGTCAAATGGGGAAAATGTCTTCCTCAACCTTTAAAGGAAAATCTTTCACTGCTGACAACTTGCTTGATCTTGTGCATACTGATTTGTGTGGTCCTATGAAAACTAGGAGTGTGCAGGGTGATAGGTACTTCATGATTCTCACTGATGACTGCTCAAGAATGACGTGGGTCACATTCTTGAAAGACAAGTCTGAAGCCTTTGTGAAGTTCAAAGCTTTCAGAGCATTAGTGGAGAAGGAAAGTGGTAAAAGGATCAAGTGTCTCAGAACTGATCAAGGAGGGGAATTCACTTCCGATGAATTCAACAAGTATTGTGAAGAATTTGGCATCAAGAGGCAACTGTCTACCCCTAGAGTCCACAACAGAATGGCCTAGTGGAGAGGAATAACCAGAGTGTTGTTGAAGTAGCTAGAACCATGTTGATTCAAGGAAAAGTAGCTTACACCTTTTGGAGAGAAGCGGCAAGCACTACAGTCTACACAATGAATTGGGTACTAATCAAGAAAGGTAAGGATAAAACTCCTTATGAGTATTGGACTGGTAAGACACCCATGGTTAGCTACTTTAGAATGTTTGGTAGCAAATGTAACATCAAGAGAAGTGAACACCACAGAAAATTTGATGCAAAATGTGATGAGGGAATATTCCTAGAATATTCCACCAAGAAAAAAGCTCTCAAGTGTTTCAACAACATGACTCAGAGAATTGTGGAAAGCATCAATGTAAGAGTTGATGAAACCTCTGAGAAAATTGAGGAAACCAATAGTGTGCAAGTGGTAAGTGAACTGGTTGCAACCTTCTGGGAACCGGTTGTCAGTTAATCGAGTACCAGTAATAGTGTTCCTGAACCAGTGAATGTTGATACTGATGAAGATGAGGATGAAGAGGAAAAGCAAGAAGAACCAGTCAAGACTATTCCTTGGTATGTCAAGCTAAATCATGATCCTAAGTAGATCATAGGAGATAAGGATGCAGGAATCCTTACAATAAGAAAGATCAGAGAAAACTCATGTTTGATCTCTGAATTTGAGCCTAATTCATTCCAAGAGGCTCATAAAGATGAAGACTGGATCAAGGCAATGGAAGAGGGACTTGACCAGATAGAGAAAAATGGTACGTGGTCCTTGGTACCTAGACCGGAACATAAAAATGTCATTGGCACCAAATGGGTGTTTAGAAACAAGCTGAATGAGGATGGCACAATGATCAGGAACAAAGCCAGATTGGTGTGCAAATGATATGCTCAAGAAGAAGGAGAAGACTATGGAGAAACCTTTGCTCCTGTAGCCAGATTCGAATGAGTTCGTATGCTTCTTGTATATGCAGCTTTTAAAGGATTCAAAGTATATCAAATGGATGTAAAATCTGCATTTCTAAATGGTGTACTTGAAGAGGAGGTGTATATAGAGCAACCAGATGGGTTCTCCCTATCTGAAGACAGTGACATGGTGTGTAGGCTACATAAAGCCTTATATGGTCTAAAGCAGGCACCTAGAGCATGGTATGAACGTCTACATTCCCATCTTGTGAAGATTGGATTTGAGAGAACAAGTGAAGATAACAATATCTACTTGAAATCTGAAGGAGATCAGATCCTGATCTGTGAAGTTTTTGTTGATGACATTATCTTTGGTGGAGATGACAAGATGAGTCATGAGTTTGTTGATGAGATGAAGGAAGAGTTTGAGATGTCACTCATAGGGGAGATTAAGTTCTTCATTGGACTGTAGATCCAGCAGATGAAAGATGGAATCTTTATCACTCAGTCCAAGTATGCCAAAGAGGTGTTGAAGACCTTTGGCATGGAAGATAGCAAACCAGTTGGTACACCGATGGTGACCGGTTGCAAATTATTAAAAGAAGATGATTCCGCAATGGTTGATGAGAAGGAATACTGATCAATGATTGGTAAGTTGCATTATGTAGTGCATAGCAGACTAGATATTGCACATGCAGTTGGCATTTGTGTAGGGGAAAAAGCGAGACTAGGTTATCATGCCCTAATCCTACCTTTTCACACACATTACAGAATACGAAAGAGCCTAGAGATATCACACAACTGGCTACTTCTTTTTGTGAAAGAGAGAGCCACGGGATATCTATTAGGATTTCTATTCCCTTGTTGAAATTGGAAGATCAAATGATGCAAGTTCAAACCCTAATCCCAAAATGCAAGTATGAACTAATAACAAGATTGTAGAATTGAGATTAAACAATAAACAACTGTAAATACAAGGATGAAATAAGAATGCAGATGTGTACTCGGAGTCAAGATCGGACTGAAAATGTTCAGGATGGGGGCGCGGGTGCCACTGTCCTGAAAACTGCACCGGAAACTGCTGTTTTGCACTCTGGAACACTGTCAGAAACTGTCAAAAATGTTGTTTGTCTGGAGGACCAGGGCACCCAGCGCCTCTGTCCCAGGGACTAGGGCACCTAGCGCCCCTGTCCTGGCAGGACCAGGGCACCCAACGCCCCTATCCCAGTCTTCTGCTCTGCAATTTAATGCAGAGTGCTGTCTCGACCCGTTCTCTCCGGATCTGTATCCTGCGGCGTCGTCCGAGTCCCGAAACTTGCACTGATATCTGAAAAGGGTGTATGGGTGGCTATATAGGGTTTTGCCTTATTCAAACCCCCACTTCGGTGATTTCCACCTCCATGAATAGCCAAGTTTTTTTGTAAAATGTATTGTGTGTGTAGACCTAGTGTGTGTGCAAGGTCCTAAAATGCAAGAAAGCAAACTAGAGCAACCTAGAAAGTAAACCCTAATTGCTTGTAAATGACAATGTAAATGCTCTAAATCAAGATGCAAAGTGATCTAAAGCATGAATAAATGATATATTGAAGCTTATGCAAAGACATGAAAACAACATGAAATCATACCCAACCCTCAAAGGAGGGGTACAAGCCAATCTTCAGTCGGTAATCTCGTATTGTTCTTCAATGTCTTCCAAGCCCTAAATGGATGAATGAAATTGATGAGTGCTTGATAGAAGGATGTTGAATGTTGTTGAAGTCTTCCAAGATCTGCTTTTTCGCTGCATATGAAGTTCCTGAAAACAAAAATCAGATCCCTTCAAATGAAGAAAGAGAGCTCTTATGTAGGAAACCCTAGGTCGTAATTTCGTCTTTTGGCTGACCTAGAGATTGAATATCCCACCAATTTCTTGGGGTTAAGATTTATTTTATGATTGGATTGTGCTCCCAAAATTTTGAGAAAAATGTTCGGGACCATGTGCACTCCGGGTGCCACGGTCCCGACAACTTTTCACCAAATTTTCAGGGCCGTCGGATATGATGATTTTAGAGAGAATCCCGAAGTTACAGGTGATTTCGAGATGTTTTGACCCCGAAACCAAGCCCCCAAGTTCAAAATAGGACTTAATTAGGGTTTTTGATTGAATGATGTATTGGAGGAATAAGATGAAAAGGGCACGCTTTAACGAAAGGGCCCAACTTTATGATGCAAAGGATGATGAAATAGGACCTTAGACCTAATTAATTTGATTAATTAAGTGCTAAAGGAGAAATGCAATGCAAAATGTAAAATGCACCAAGGCGGGTGCTAAACTAGGTGTGAAATTGTACCACCCTAGCAAGTGCTTACAATTTACAACGCTACATTTAGCCCCCACTTTAGCGGTCATATGAGTACTACGTGCATATGCAAGCTAAAGTACAGAAAAGTAAACATCATTTGAAAAAGGATATATCCATAAGTTGTCGGACGAAGCCCCCAGCGGTATCTGCAGTACACAGTTAGGAACTGCACCCTACAAAACACACGTTAGATGACAAAATCACCTAATGCTTACTAAGGAAAGTGATGAAATCTGTGAGTAGCTATATGCTCCCCTTGTTTCAACTTGCTTATTAGGGAGGTGAAACAGGGTAGCATGTTTACTTACGACAAATTGTGTAAGAGAGTATTGATGAGGGATGTTCACTGAAAAGGCTTCATCAGAGCACTTTTTGGAACATCCCGAGAGTAGGGGAATGAAAATACGATTCCGACACAACAAACGGTTCGAAAATCACATCTCCCAAACTCAAGTTATGATATAATGAATGATAGAGAAGAATTAGGGTTTCAAAAGTAAAGATAAAGAAATGAAAGTATATACCTTGAAAGTGACATTCACATTTGTCACTTTGTTGATTTCTGAATACTGTTCATTGCAGCGGAGCCCACATAGCCATCATCATGCCTTCACGATGACCGGAGCATCCCACAAGGATTGAGATCCTGTGCCAGGCCATGATTGACGACGAGCCACTGGACGAGGTGAGTTGACTGAATGTTTGACTTTTGATTTTTCGCATTTTGACTTTTCTGTGATTGTATGCGGGCCCTGAAGGCTGACCCAGGGCCCACCCAGGGCGCCATGGTCCCTGTGGGGTGCCCTGGTCCCCCCAGGGTGCCATGGTCCCTGACAGGGCGCCATGGTCCCTTCAAGGTGCCATGGTCCCTGACAGGGCACCATGGTCCCAATCAGGGCGCCATGGTCCCTGACAGGGCGCTAGGGCTTGGCAAGGGGTTTCAGGGTTGGCATACGACGTTTGATAGTTTGCATGAGTGATTTTGATGATCGATTACTGATTACGATTATGTTTTTGTGTTGCAGGGTCTCCCATACATGAGAGAGCATACAGCTGGACATATTCTTCGTAGTTTGCAAGATCAGATTCCACAGCTGACTCAGGTAGAGAGAGACACATTATCAATTGTGGGATTATGGTATGTGATCCTCATGCCAGCCATTCGGTTCCATCCTGCGATGCTGATGGGATCCTGACACATGCACATTTCATCTTCCAGTAGGGGAGCTGACGGTTACACTCGAGGATGTGTACTGTATACTTCGTCTTCCTATCAGAGGAGTGACTATTACATACCCGACCGATCAGTCAGCGGAGGATCATCAAAGAGAGCAGGTATATTGCATAGGGAGAGTCATGCCGAGCAAGACGAGAGGTCGCATCATGGTCAGCTGGCTCTTACATCCTACAGGGGAGGTACCCCTTTTGAGACACCTTATGATCGCCATCATAGCACTAGCTATCTGCCCTAATGGGCGAGGTACGCACATGCATGGGGGTCTCACATGGTGCATCAGAGCTATGGAGAGACATAGGAGAGTGTATGCTTGGGGTCGGAGTATGCTTGCACATCTCTATCACAACCTTGAGGAGTACGTATTTGGACAGGGTTGCAGTTTGATGACATGCACACTTCTGCAGGTGTGGATTTTAGAGCACTTCACATGCACCAAGCCTGTTGGCTTTCCACTGAGTATGGCTAGCGAGCGACCTAGGGTATTTGCTTATCCACTTACCAGCGAGTGGAGATTTGGAGATTTGTTATATTGGAGAGTGATTTTTGATAGACTGATAGCCGAGGTGATAGTGTGGAGATCCTACCTGCGGATGCACAGATGGGATGGGATGGAGAGACAGTTAGCGTGCTTACAGAGGAACCACCTACTGCAGGGATGATATTCACACATCATAGTCCCTTTCTACTTTGATCGAGTATGGAGGTAGTTCGGGCTAGAGCAGTGTGTTCCAGCCGATGTACCCATCTATACTCGACACTCACAGGTCCTTCCCAGACCTAGAGCAGTAGCAAGACCGACGATAGATGACATCGAGACTACAGATATAGAGGGATCTAATCAGGATGTAGTCACTGATTACTCTGCAGAGCCTGAAGCATAGTGCAGGTATGTCTCATGGTTTATGAGATCATATCCAGGTCCTATCTTTCCACCAGATCACCCGACACGCCATCCAGGCCCATGGAGACATGGAGACCGAGACGAGGACCAGGGATCCAGGTCAGAGGAGCCAGAGGAGGGAGAGGGTCATGAGGAGGTAGGAGATCTTGATCCACCTATAGGAGATTAGCCTAGTGCCGAGGAGGAGGAGGAGGACATAGATAGAGATGAGGACGAGGAGGATGCAGGTGAGGATGTGGATGAGGACGATGAGGAGGACGAGGAGGAGGAGGATAGAGATGATGAGGAGGAGTCAGATGCAGCTCCCCACCATTCAGGAGATGATACCATAGCTCTGGATCCTCCTCTTATTCCCCAATAGGGGGAACATGAGGCGATACGGAGACCTATTCCTAGTACCGTCCAACCTACACCCATCATGCACAGATTAGTCGAGCGAGGGGAGCCTAGTAGATCCCAGTCACAGATGCTACCATATCATGATCCCTACTGGCGTGAGGGAGATCTAGGTATAGTGGGTTTATATTGATTGATTAATGTTTTGATGATATAGAATGGTACTAACAAAAATCTGTTCTACTGCCACAGCTAATGTGCAGGAGTGGCGTTCCCTGATTCAGCAGGCAGTGACAGACATTTCCACGATAGCATAGATCCCCAGTTCCTCACAGATTGCTTATAGGCCTCAGGGGAATGTGGGTCGGCATGAGGACTTGTTTTCCCCATTCCAAGTACAGGTAGACATATGGAGGGAGAGAGAGAGAGTCCTATCAGAGGACCTTCAACGGGTGCGGCGAGATCTAGCAGCAGCTCAGGCTGAGGCTACCACCTATTGCACGATCCTTATGGATAGGGATCGTAGGAGTTCCTCTCGGAGTCACTCACGGTCTATATCGCGCTACACACCCATGGGTCCACCTTCACGGCCAGATCAGGAGGGAGCGTCCAGTCGACACTCTCCAACCACTAGTCCTAGGGATAGGAGATGATTTTATGATGTAGAATAGGTCATATTTTGGATGCACAATGACCTATATTTGTATACGATCCACACACACACACACAAATATATATATATATATATATATATATATATATATATATATATATATACATGCTTCTCTTTTGTCTCAAATGTGTTATCTTTAATGCTTAAAACAATGTATAGTTTGCTTTGATTAAATCTAATACATTTGGTAAATGTACATGTATGTTCAGGATTTAATGTCCATGTGATTGATTTCTCAATGCTCCATGATTAAATTGATACATGCGTGACTTAATTAAACATTTAATCAAGTACTACATTGATGATAGGGAAGAAATATGCATTAAGTCTAAGAATCATATAACCAATGAGATTTAATTTTGAACTTAAACACAACATGATACGATTCTAGTTAACACATAAAGACACTGTATAATATGCTAGCATAATGGAAATGTAAATCTTTTACCATTTACATAAAGGAATTCAAGACAAACTATAAAGTAAGAAGACATGCTTGTCAAGAACGAAGCAATATAGATTAAACACCATAACATTTAATTCTATTTTTCTCTAATTAGGAGATACTAACATATTATCCAATGTTGAAGAACTGAAAAGAAGGTAAATAAGGAATGAAGAATTAAGCATAATATCTACACAAGTGCATAGCATTGATAGGTTCTTTAAGAGGCGTACCATCTACATCCGCTATTTTGTAAGCACCTGATCCATAATCCTCAATAACGACATATGGTCCAAGCCAATTAGGACTAAATTTTCCCTTTTCTGTAGGTAAGGCATTCACATTGCGCTGATTCTCATAGAGGACTAAGTCACCTACTGAGAAGGAACGTTGAATAACCTTATCATTATAGCTTCGTTGTAGAGTTTTATGATACACTTGAATATTCTCAAGAGCGTTTATACGCTGTTCATCAAGCATCTCAAGCTGTTGAAGTCGTTGTTCTCTATAAGAGTCATCATCTACTATACCTTTGAGAGAAACCCTAAGTGATGGAATCTCTAATTCTAAGGGCATAATAGCGTCAGCACCATAAACAAGATTATAAGGAGTAGTTCCCGTAGCAATTCGTACACTCATTCGGTAGGCCCAAAGAGCATAGATTAGCTGGTTACTCCAATCCTTACCATGCTTATTCACGGTTTTGCGAAGAATTTGTTCGATTATTTTATTGGATGATTCGGCTTGACCATTTGATTGAGGATAGTATGGTGTAGAAAATCAATGTTTGATATGATACTTCTCGAGGAATTTCTTCACATCCTTGTTTTTAAATGATGTCCCATTATCTGAGATTATAGTGGAAGGTATCCCGAATCAAGAAATGATGTTTTCTAGAAGAAATTGACAAATCACTTCAGCAGTAGTAGAGCGAAGGGGAATAGCTTCTACCCACTTCATAAAGTAATCTGTTACGGTTATAATGAAGGTGTGTCCTTGAGATGAAGGAGGAGAGATTTTACCAATAAGATCCAAACCCCATGCGGAGAAAGGCCAAGAAGCTACTTGAGAACGAAGTTCTTGGGCAAGAGCATGAATCAGATTATTATGTTGTTGACATTGATAACATTTTTTAACAAATGAAAAGGAATCCTTCTGCATAGTTTGCCAATAGTATCCCATACGAAGCAATCTATGAACCAAGGATTTGCCCCCAAAATGCCCCCCATAGGCACTTGAATGTGCCTCTTCAAGAGCAATGGGGATTTCCGATTTGTTAAGACAACGAAGGAGAAGACCATCATAACCCCTTCGGTAAAGAACATTAGAAAGAATGATATACCTAGCAGACAGCTTGCGGATTCTAGCCCTAGTGTTCCTATTAGCAGAATCAGGAAAGGTACCATCGGTCAAGTATCTTATGATATGCGAGTACCATTCATCTGAGTCTATAAAGTCACAACATATTACCAGACTAGAATCGTCTACAATAGCTGGAGAAATAAGGTTGTGAATAATGAATTTAAGATCAACCACAGGGTCCTCTAAAGATACAAGAGAAGCCACACATGCCATTGCGTCCGCATGTCGATTATCTTTTCGAGGAACAGGTTCCATGGTATAAGAATCGAATTTTTGTAATAAAGAGATGGCAAGGTCTTTATATTGTGATAATTTGTCTTGTTTTGCTTGATATATTCCTGTCACTTGTCTTATAATCAATTGAGAATCTCCATAAATATGTATGTGTTTTATGTTCAGGGCCAAGGCTGCTTTTATCCCCGCTATAAGAGCCTCATACTCAGCAATGTTATTGGTACACAGGAAATTTAGACGATAGGATAAAGGAATAGATTTCCTTGTAGGAGAAATTAGAACAACACCTGCCCCCGATCCCGTACGACACTTAGAGCCATCAAAGTATAACTCCCAAGTTTCATCTTTCTCTATAGAAAGAATGAAGTCATCAAGAAAAGACTCAGGGTTAGGGAAGGAGAAAGGTGAAGGGGCCTCAACTAAGTGATCAGTCAACGCTTGTCCTTTAATTGCTCTTTGTGAAACAAATTTAAGGTCAAATTCAGTTAACATCATAACCCACTTAGCTAGGCGTCCTGATAAATCAGTTTTAGAGAAAAGATGCTTCAAAGGATCAAACTTTATCATGACGTGGACTTCTGAATTTAAAAGATAATGTCTCAATTTCTGAGTCGCGAACACCAAGGCTAAGCATTGTCTTTCTATCACAGAATATCGGGTCTCATAATCGAGTAAGGTATGACTTATGTAATAAACCAGACATTCCTTACCATCTTTGTCATGCTGTACCAATAATGCTACGAGAGCATGAGAAGAAGCAGCTGTATATAGAAGGAAAGGTTTAGAAGGTTTGGCAGGTTGAAGAATAGGAGGACTAGCCAAATACACTTTTAGATCTTCAAATGCTTGCTGACAATCCTCATTCCATTGAAAAGTGATATCCTTTTTAAGAAGTTGAGTAAAAGGAAAGGTACGATCCGCAAGTTGAGACACAAACCTACGAATGGCTTGAATCTTTCCTTGTAAGCTTTTAAGTTGAGACACATTTCTAGGAGGTGGCATGTTGACAATAGCATCTATTTTCTTAGTGTCCACCTCAATCCCACAATGCGAAACTATGAATCCTAATAGTTTTCCACTATCCACACCAAAAACACATTTTCGAGGATTCAAGCGCATGTGATATTTACGAATTCTTTCAAAGATTTGACGAAGAATTTTAATATGATCCATGCGAAGAAAGGATTTAGCTAAAATATCATCAACATAATCCTCTAAAATCTTATGCATATAATCGTGAAAGATAAGGGTCATCGCTCGTTGATAAGTTGCACCAGCATTTTTAAGTCCAAAAGGCATCATTATCCAACAAAACATACCCCAAGGAGTGGTGAAAGCGGTTTTGAATTGATCTTGAGGGTTAATAAAAATTTGATTGTATCTTGAAAAACCATCCACGAAGGATAACAAGGCATGTCCTGCCATAGAATCAACTATCATGTCAATGTTGGGAAGGGGAAAATCATCTTTTAAAGAAGCCTTATTTAGATCCCGAAAGTTGGTACACATTCTTATTTTGTTGTCTGGTTTAGCCACAGCGACAATATTTGAAATCCACGGGGAATAGTTGATAGGGTGGATAAATCCAGCCTCCAATAATTTTTCAATCTCAGCTTTTACAAGTAGAGCCACCTTAGGATTCATTTTTTGAATCTTTTGTTTCACGGGCTTAGCATCGGGAACTAAGACAATATTATGAGTGACAATCTTAGGATCTATACCAGGCATATCAGAGTATGTCCAAGCAAAGATCTCAGGAAATTCGTGCAATAGTTCTTCATATTGTTTTTGTTCCTCTTCATCCAAACATTTTCCAATTTTAATAACTTTCTCTTTATTGCAAGGATCCATCTTAACATCAGTGGTGTCACTTATGAGAAGATTACTTTGTTGAGGAGTATCCTTTAACTGAGGGAATTCTTTCACAATCTCATCATTATCAATCTCTTTTCCAAAATAAGCTTCAGTGTTCAAACAATAAGGGAGTCCCCTATTGTGATGATAACAAGGAAGAGTGTCATAGGCTCCCAAGAACTCAGCTAAAGCATCATCGGTAGGGAAGATATCCAAAGCACAGTCACCCGAAGGATTCCCATCAATATACTCAAGGTGTTGCATTGATAGAGATGTAGAGATAGCATTAACACTAATGCATGGTCTTTTAGAAGCTTTAGTGCGCTTGCAGGGATTATAGCCAAGACCAAAGGCATAATTGTGAAAATTAGTCTCTAGAGGAACTTTTATCCCTTGCTCATGAGCACCACAACCTTTTCCATGATACCCATGCTTAGCAAAAATGCGAAAACCACGACCATAACGATCAGCCATTTCAGGAAGAGAAGGTGGTTTCTCATAAGACAAAGAATCAAACTCTTCATAATTAGAGGTGTGAGGAGAAGAAGTTTGAGAAGCGGCCACAAAATTATTACTCATAGGTTCAGATAAGATTGATTGATTTTTAGCTTCTTCCTTCTTTTCAACTTTAAGCTCTCTAGAAGGAACCTTATATTCTCCTACAAAGGTGGGATTAAAATCCAGAGATCCCCAATCGTCTTCTGCGAGGACCTTCTCAGGATCAAAATCCTTCTTAGGTGCGGACTCAAGTTGAGAAGAATCTTTTTCAGGAGCTCTAGACTCATCCAAAGAATTTTGATCATCGGAGAGCGAGGATTCATCGATAGGTATCTTGTTTAAAGAGTCATCACTAGACGAGGATGGCTTAGAAGAATCCCCTTTGGAAGTAGATGTTTGTAGACAAGCTTGGAAATTAGTATCACCTACCAAGGTATATGTCTTATTGTTATAGATGAATTTAACTTGTCTATGCAATGTAGAGGGGACAGCTTGCACGCTGTGAATCCAAGGCCTCCCTAATAACAAGTTATATCTTAAATTTCCTGACATAACATGGATAGGAGTAGGCAAAGTAACAGGTCCTACTGTGAGAGGTAGGGTGATAATACCTAATGAAGTCTTAGCCACATTGTCAAAGCCACGAATGGGACGAGAGTCAGGCTCAATAAGAGACATATCCACATTCATCTTATGCAATAGATTAATGCTACACACATTGAGGCCGGAGCCATTATCTACTAGTGTTCGTCTTATAGCAGTGTCTTTCATGATAACCACAATCATCAAGGGATCATATTGTTGTTGAATTTCACTAGTAGGCAACTCATCTTGGGTAAACACAATTTGAGCTTTAGGATTCATCACAGAGTTAACTAAAGATGCTATATTACTAGATGTATCCGGTGGAGGAACATTCAAATCTTTCAAGGCATCTTGTAACATTCCATGATGAGCGGAAGAAGTTTGAATCAAATCCCAAAGGGATATCTTAGCAGGGGTAGCTTTAAGTTGTTCTATGAGATCATATTCCTTACCCATAACTTGCGAGATACGGGGAGCTTGTGGAAGAATTGGTTGAGGATTAGGAAGGGAAATTGGAATAACAGGAGGAGGATTAGGTTGCCTATTATTTCTGGTGTGATAAGTATGGGCAACTGCATGATAACTCTCTCTAGTTATTTGCTTAGCATAACTATAAGGACTTATAGGTTTTCTTCCTTGCACAGTGTTGATTGATTTATTCAGGGTACAAAAGGAATCATGATCATACCCTCCTTGGATAGCAAGGAGAGGTGATTTAGGAACTGGAAAGGTGGGAGAAGGATAAGCACCTTGGACTTCAAAGAGAGGCTTATTATGTTCATTCAAGTTTATCATGTTAACCAATTTAGAGGTCTTGTTCTTGTTTAAAGATTTTGATAAAGCCACAAAGTCATCAAGAGCATCATCCAACAAAGCATGATCATATCGGTTAAAAGGTTTGTCTTTTGATTCAAAAGGAGACATCTCCTCATAGAGGGGATTATTGAAAACAACCATGTTACTAGATTCAGGGGAAGAGTTGATAGGAATGTATCCTTGAGAGGAATCATTCGACTTATCTTTCTCATCACACCTAAATGGCATAGTAGCAAGGTTTATGAGTTTTTGGTAAAATGAAGGTTTGGCATCTTTAGGGTTCAAAAACTCATCTAAAGCTTCATCTAATTCATCTTGGCTATACTCATAATAATCATCGAAAGCATGAACATTTTGCAAATAAAAATCTGACATTTTGAAAAGGTTGCATAAAATTTAACCACACAATGCGAAGAAACACACTTTTTTTTTCTTTTTTTTTTTCTTTTTAATGAAATGAAAACACACTAAATCTAGATCTAGATCTAACAAATGCAATGATAGATTCACGTTGGGTTCACCAAAATGTGTAGGGAAAAAAGCGAGACTAGGTTATCATGCCCTAATCCTACCTTTTGACACACATTACGGAATATGAAAGAGCCTAGAGATATCGCACAATTGGCTACTTCTTTTTGTGAAAGAGAGAGCCACAAAATATCTATTAGGATTTCTATTCCCTTGTTGAAATTGGAAGATCAAATGATGCAAGTTCAAACCCTAATCCCAAAATGCAAGTATGAACTAATAACAAGATTGCAGAATTGAGATTAAACAATGAACAACTGTAAATACAAGGATGAAATAAGAATGAAGATGTGTACCTGGAGTCAAAATCAGACTGAAAATGTTCAGGACGGGGGTGCGGGCGCCACTGTCCTGATTCTGTCCTGAAAACTGCACTGGAAACTGCTGTTTTGCACTTTGGAACACTGTCGGAAACTGTCAGAAATGTTGTCTGTCCAAAGGACCAGGGCACCCAGCGCCTCTATCCCAGGGACCAGGGCACCCAGCACCCCTGTCCTGGTAGGACCAGGGTGCCCAGTGCCCCTGTCCCAGTCTTCTGCTCTGCAATTTAATGTAGAGTGCTGTCTCGACTTGTTCTCTCCGGATCTGTATCTTGCGGTGTCGTCCGAGTCCCGAAACCTGCACTAATATCTGAAAAGGGTGTATGGGTAGCTATATAGGGTTTTGCCTTAGTCAAACCCCCGCTTCGGTGATTTCCACCTCCACGAATAGCCAAGTTGTTTTGTAAAATGTATTGTGTGTGTAGACCTAGTGTGTGTGCAAGGTCCTAAAATGCAAGAAAGCAAACTAGAGCAACCTAGAAAGTAAACCCTAATTGCTTGTAAATGACAATGTAAATGCTCTAAATCAAGATGCAAAGTGATCTAAAGCATGAATAAATGATATATTGAAGCTTATGCAAAGACATGAAAACAACATGAAATCATACCCAACCCTCAAAGGAGGGGTACAAGCCAATCTTTAGTCGGTAATCTCGTATTGTTCTTCAATGTCTTCCAAGCCCTAAATGGATGAATGAGATTGATAAGTGCTTGATAGAAGGATGTTGAATGTTGTTGAATTCTTCCAAGATCTGCTCTTTTGCTGCATATGAAGTTCCTGAAAACAAAAATCAGATCCCTTCAAATGAAGAAAGAGAGCTCTTATGTAGGAAACCCTAGGTCGTAATTTCGTCTTTTGGCCGACCTAGAGATTGAATATCCCACAAATTTCTTGGGGTTAAGCTTTATTTTATGATTGGATTGTGCTCCCAAAATTTTGGGAAAAATGTCCGGGACAATGTGCACTCTGGGCGCCACGGTCCCGACAACTTTTCACCAAATTTTCAGGGCCATCGGATATGATGATTTTAGAGAGAATCCCAAAGTTACAGGTGATTTCGAGATGTTTTGACCTCGAAACCAAGCCCCCAAGTTCAAAATAGGACTTAATTAGGGTTTTTGATTGAATGATGTATTGGAGGAATAAGATGAAAAGGGCACGCTTTAACGAAAGGGCCCAACTTTATGATGCAAAGGATGATGAAATAGGACCTTAGACCTAATTAATTTGATTAATTAAGTGCTAAAGGAGAAATGCAATGCAAAATGTAAAATGCACCAAGGTGGGTGCTAAACTAGGTGTGAAATTGTACCACCCTAGCAAGTGCGTACAATTTACGATGCTATAGCATTACTACAAGGTTCCAGAAAAATCCAAGAGAATCCCACTTGGTTGCAGTCAAGTGGATTCTTAGGTATCTGAAGGGAACAGTTGACTATGGATTGTGGTACCCATACAACAATAATTTCAACCTGAAAGTATTCAGAGATGCTGATTGGGCAGGTAATGTGGATGATTGGAAAAACACAATTGGTGGTGCATTCTTTCTTGGTGGTAGACTAGTCTCATGGATGTGTAAGAAGCAGAGATGTATCTCTCAGTCTACAGTGGAAGCAGAGTATGTTGCAGCTTTCATGAACTGCACTCAGACAATTTGGATGAAGCATGTTTTAGACGGCTTCAAAATCCCTGTATCTGAACTGGTAAGTATATTCTATGATAACACAAGTGCTATCAATATTTCAAAGAATCCGGTTTTACATTCTAGTACCAAGCATTTTGAGCTTAAGTATCATTTCTTGAGGGAAAAGGTTCAGAATAAAGAGATTGCACTGGAACATGTTTCCAGTAAGGAGCAGTTAGCAGACATATTCACCAAGCCTCTCCCAAAGACTACATTTGTGTATTTAAGAGGTGAATTCGGGGTACTGCCCCTTCAGGAGGTAAATTAAAAGTATTTGTTCCACATCAGTCAGGTATTGCATAGTCAAATTTTTTTTGATTGATGTGTTGAAGGATGCTAGTCCTCAGGGGGAGCAACATAATGGAATAGGGATGTTTGTGCCTCCACTTTGGTATTGTTGTCAAAGGGGGAGAAGAAGTGTAGCGAAGAAGATATCTGCAAAAATTGGAGAGATGAGTTTGAAGAAAGGTATCTTTGTATATTGTGATCAATGCCAAAGGGGGAGATTGTTGGCATTATGTGAACCGGTATGAGGACATAATGATATTGTATGTTGTCATTCATGTCAATATGTGATATGAACAGAGAACTGACATATGTGAGAACCGGTATATATGCCAAAGTAAAGTAGTATATTTGTTCAAGGTGAACTGGCATGTCAAGGTGAACCGACATGTAGTCATGGGAACCGACACATGGAAGCATTGTATAACTACCAGTTGGTAGGTAGTTTCCACTTCAGGATTTCTGGTTGGAGTATCTTAAACCTGTGTGACTCAATCGGTGATCTTTATGTGATGAAGTTAGCATGATAATGAAGAACAGATAGTATTGCCACGTAAGCCTTGTGCATGTGAAGGATCTTGCATAAAGAAGAGTGTTCCTATCTACCTTGGGAATGTGTAAAGTCTGTAAACAGTGATAATGTGTGATGGGTTATCAGCTGCCATGAAATCGATGGAAAATGAATGATGGAGAATGTCTTGAGATTGGATCAAGACTGTTGCATTGAATATAGTATGATCAATGGTCAGGAATGAACCGTTTGGATTCCTTAAACTATTAGGTTTAGGGTTTAGGGTTTATGCTTCCGACCTAATTATTTTCTATAAGGTCGATGTTGTGATTCTTTTAGAGTTTGTTGGCAAAATTTTTGTGTGTGTATCTAAGAGAAGAGATACGTGATTCTTGCCAGACTAGAGGACAGAAGTCATATATGTAGAGTGTAAGTGCAGAAGGTGAAGAGGAGCTTAAGCGGATTTGCATTGGCATTGAGTGCTATTTTCAGGTCATTGATATACCTGTTGATCTTTAACTACTTCAACAGTTGTGAAATCCCTTAACAGGGTAGCCTTAACCGGCTTGTTGAAAATCCTCTAACAAGGTAACTCGAAGCTATTGAGTCATTGATATGCTTTAGCTATTCAGTTCTTGAAATCCTCTAACAAGGTACCCTCAACAGGGTTTAACACTTAACTGGGTATTGTAGCCATCCCTTAACCGGGTGATCCCTAATAGGATCGGTTCCTAATAGAACCTATTGTATCTATCTTTAACCGGACAAGGCTCCTAACAGAGTGGACTTCCAAAGAGTTCAAAAACAAGCTTGTGGGTATTCATCCCCACCGTGGTTTTTCCCAGTTTCCACGTGAAAAATATGTGTGTCATGTGTGATGTTATGATTAAGTGGTGATGCATGTTGATCTTGCTATAATATGTACATCTTTGATGGTAGATTGCCTGTTCATGCATTAGAGTGAAATGGGAATGAAGAGTTAGATTATATGAGAAGATAAGTGTCAACCAGTCTTTGCTTGTCTTTGTTATATTGGGTTCTGCCTGCTGAACTCTATTGAAGGACCGGTGCAGCTGTTTAATTGTTAGTGGATAAGTGTTAGTTGACAAACCGGTTTAAGGTTGTATTTTGCCTGTACTGATTCACCCCCCCCTCTCAGTACTGGTTTGGTACTATTCACTCATCATTAAGTTATGAATTGGTATCGAAGCGTCCTCCAAATACTCTATGTTATAAGCTTAACCGCTTGAGGGAAAGATCCTATTGTAATTATGAAGAGGGAAGGTTCAACGTTTAACAAAGAAAATTTCAGTATATGGAAAGACAGAATGAAGATTTACATCAGAAGCATGGGTGCTCAACACTGGAGCTATGTTGAGAATCCCTATGTTGCCCCTACCAATACTCTCACCGATGATCAAAAGAGAGAGATACAAGAAAATGGGCAAGTCATGGAAGCCCTTATTAGTAGTCTATGTGACATTGAGTTTATTGATGTTCAGGACAAGGTAAATCCCAAAGAGGTATGGGATGCTCTTGAAAATATCTATGGCAGTTATGAACATGTAAAACAGGCTAAGGAAGAAAGCTTGAGAGGGAAGTTTGAAGATATGTGGATGGTTGAAGGTGAGACCATTCAACCGTATGGAATAAGGATCAAAACTATTGTTGGAGATATCAAGAGTGTAGGCGGTAAAATAGAAGACTCCACTGTGGTAAGCAAAGTCCTGAGATCCTTATTGCCAGTCTATGCAATAAGGGTTGTCGCTATTCAGGAGCTGAGATCAATAGACAAGACTAAAGTATCCTTGGACTCCATCATAGCAAAGTTGACAACCTATGAGCTAAATAGTTTTGATGGCAGTGTTCAAAAGACTGAATCAACTTTTAGAGCTTCTGCTATACCATCTAGGAAAGGAAAAGAAGCAAGCACTAGTGGTGAATGAAGATAGAGCAGAGTAATGGATGATGAGGAGTTTCTGATGGAATTTGAAGCTCTTCTTGCCAGGAAATTTCCAAAAGGAACCGATAAACACAGAGGTAAGCTCCCTTTGAAATCTTTTTCGTGTAACTAGATAGGACATATTGCTATGAACTATCCTAATAGTGACAACAAGGATAAATTGGAAAGATTCAGGAAATTCAAAGAAAGAAATCGGAGAAACTGTTTTGTTGCAGTTGATGAAGGTGTCACAGATGAGGAATCAGAAGATGAAGAGAATGAGGATATTGTGTTTGTTGCTGTAAAGGAAGATGTGTCAGACAAGAAGGCTCTTGTCTCCCACTTTGATAATTCCAATGAGTGGATCATTGATAGTGGTTGTTCTCACCATATGACTAGTGACCGGAGTAAGTTCCTATCCTTGGAGGAGTATGATGGTGGTGTGGTTCATTTTGGTAATAATGCACCATGCATGGTCAAAGGCAGAGGGTCCATCTCTCTAAATGGAAAGAGTAGTGCTGACAATGTGTACTGGGTTGATCATCTCAGACACAACCTTCTAAGTGTTGCCCAGCTGAATGACAGTGGCCTCACTCTGGAATCCAAGAATGGAGTTTGCAGAATCAAAGGAAAAGATGGTGAATTGGTGGCCACCGACATGCAGACCAAAGGTAACTTATTTCATATAAATGCAAATATAAGTACATGTCCTATGGCTAAATTTGATGATAGATGGATATGTCATAGGAGACCTTGCCATGTAAACTTTGATAACATTGTAAAGGCCAGTAAGATCAAGGCAATTAGAGGGTTGCCGGTGCTAAGCAAACAGGATAATACCTTGTGCAGATAGTGTCAATTGGGGAAAATGTCTTCCTCAACCTTTCAAGGAAAATCTTTCACTACTGACAACTTGCTTGATCTTGTGCATACTAATTTGTTTGGTCCTATGAAAACTAGGAGTGTGCAGGGTGATAGGTACTTCATGATTCTCACTGATGACTGCTCAAGAATGATGTGGGTCACATTCTTGAAAGACAAGTCTGAAGCCTTTGTTAAATTCAAAGCTTTTAGAGCATTAGTGGAGAAGGAAAGTGGTAAAAGGATCAATTGTCTCAGAACTGATCAAGGAGGGGAATTCACTTCCAGTGAATTCAACAATTATTATGATGAATTTGGAATCAAGAGGCAACTATCTGCCCTCCAGACTCCACAACAGAATGGCCTAGCAGAGAGGAATAACCGGACTGTGGTTGAAGTAGCTAGAACCATATTGATTCAATTAAAAGTAGCTCACACCTTTTGGAGAGAAGCGGTAAGCACTACAGTCTACACAATGAACCAGGTACTCATCAAGAAAGGTAAGGATAAAACTCCTTATGAGTATTGGACTGGTAAGACACCTGTGGTTAGCTACTTTAGAATGTTTGGTAGCAAATGTTACATCAAGAGTGGTGGCATTTTTGATGATTATGTTGTGATTGTCATTGATGGACACACGCTTGTATTGAGATCCCCTTTATATGTATGAGCTTGTGCTCAACTGGTATTTGTTGCAACCGGTATGTCGTATACTAGTCTCTAGACTAGTGATTTTGCAGAATGTGTTTCCCGGTCTGAAGCGGCATGTCAACCCCAAGCAGTTCACAGATCACAAGCGGTACAAGGGAGCAAAGCGGCACAACACATTCTTACCAGTCTTCATTTGTGACAAACCGGCAACCGGTATTTTGTATGAACCAGTAACACTATGATGAGTTACCAACCGGCATTTTGTGATGACTTACCAATCCACCGATTGTTTGACGGTGCCGACACATTGACGGTGATTCTTGTGTCGTGTTACTAAGTATGTCTAGATTCATTGAACCTAGGAAATTGTAATGTAATCCTATTGACCGACATGAAATCAGATCCCTTTAAAAGGACATCATGTCTAGGGTTTTAAGTTGTTGCTGAAAGGGTTAATGTTGAGCTAGGGTTTGAGGTGGAAGTTGAGTTGTTGTGAGAACGATCTTATTTGAGGAGATCAAGTTGTAACTGTGAGAGAGAGAAGACCGAAGTAATGCTGGAATGCATTAGCTGTGAGCATACTAGATCTAACCAAGCAGTTTGTGCTATTAGATTGATCAAACACTTGTTGATTACTCACATCTTTGACAAGTCTGTAGCCCTTAACCGAGTAGGCCTCAAAGCCTTTGTAAAATGCTCTTACAAGGTGGTTCACACATGTGAATCTAAAATCCTCTAACAAGGTAGTCTTTAATCAGACTTATCTCCTAACAGAGATTGAGATTCCTAATAGGATCTGTTCTGGTGAAGAACATTGTAAGACCTTAACCGGTCTGGTTTCTATTTTGCAGATAGTGACTTGTGAGTTCCATCTCACCGTGGTTTTTCCTAGTTGGGTTTCCACGTCAAATATCCTATGTTATGGTTGTATTTCTTTTGTGGGTGAATGCTTTATTTGCATTTTGGTTTTCATGTGTGGTAACCGGTTTGACTGTCAGACTGCTTTACCGGTTTATCTTTAGACTGTGTAAGTGTTTTAGTGCAATAGTTTTTGGCATACTAATTCACCCCCCCTCTTAGTATTCATCAAAGAGAAGTGAACACCAGAGAAAATTTGATGCGAAATGTTATGAGGGAATATTCCTAGGATATTCCACCAAGAGCAAAGCTCTCAAGTGTTTCAACAACATGACTCAGAGAATTATGGAAAGCATCAATGTAATAGTTGATGAAACCTCTGAGAAAACTGAGGAAACTGGCAATGTGCAAGCGGTAAGTGAATCGGTTGCAACCTTCTGGGAACCGGTTGTTAGTCAATCGAGTATCAGTAATAGTTTTCTTGAACTGGTGAATGTTGATACTGATGAAGATGAGGATGAAGAGGAAAAGCAAGAAGAACTAGTCAAGACTATTCCTCGGTATGTCAAGCTGAATCATGATCCTAAGTAGATCATAGGAGATAAGGATGTAGGAATCCTTACAAGAAGAAAGATCAGAGAAAACTCATGTTTGATCTCTGAATTTGAGCCTAAGTCATTCCAAGAGGCTCATAAAGATGAAGACTAGATCAAGGCAATGGAAGAGGAACTTGACCAGATAGAGAAAAATGGTACATGGTCCTTGGTACCCAGATTGGAACATAAAAATGTCATTGGCACCAAATGGGTGTTCAGAAACAAGCTGAATGAGGATGACATAGTGATCAGGAACATAGCCAGATTGGTGTGCAAAGGATATGCTCAAGAAGAAGGAGAAGACTATGGAGAAACCTTTGCTCCTGTAGCCAGATTGGAAGGAGTTCATATGCTTCTTGCATATGCAGCTTTTAAAGGATTCAAAGTATATCAAATGGATGTAAAATCTACATTTCTAAATGGTGTACTTGAAGAGGAGGTGTATATAGAGCAACCAAATGGTTTTGCCCTAGCTGAAGACAGTGACATGGTGTGTAGGCTACATAAAGCCTTATATGGTCTAAAGCAGGCACCTAGAGCATGGTCTAAACATCTACATTCCCATCTTGTGAAGATTGGATTTGAGAGAACAAGTGAAGATAACAATATCTACTTGAAATCTGAAGGAGATCAGATCCTGATTTGTGAAGTTTTTGTTGATGACATTATCTTTGGTGGAGATGACAAGATGAGTCATGAGTTTGCTGATGAGATGAAGGAAGAGTTTGAGATGTCACTCATAGGGGAGATTAAGTTCTTCATTGGACTGCAAATCCAACAGATGAAAGATGGAATCTTTATCACTTAGTCCAAGTATGTCAAAAAGGTGTTGAAGATCTTTGGCATGGAAGATAGCAAACCGGTTGGTACACCGATGGTGACCGGTTGCAAATTATCAAAAGAGGATGATTCTGCATTGGTTGATGAGAAGGAATACCGATCAATGATTGGTAAGTTGCATTATGTAGTGCATAGCAGACCAGATATTGCACATGTAGTTGGCATTACTGCAAGGTTCTAGAAAAATCCAAGAGAATCCCACTTGGTTGCAGTCAAGCAGATTCTTAGGTATCTGAAGGGAATAGTTGACTATGGATTGTGGTACCCATAAAACAATGATTTCAACCTGAAAGTATTCATAGATGCTAATTGGGTAGGTAATGTGGATGATCAGAAAAGCATAATTGGTGGTGTATTCTTTCTCAGTGGTAGACTGGTCTCATGGATGAGTAAGAAGTAGAGATGTATCTCTCAGTCTATAGCGGAAGTGGAGTATGTTGCAGCTTTCATGAACTGCACTTAGACAATCTGGATGAAGCATGTTTTAGATGGCTTCAAAATCCTTGTATCTGAACTGGTAAGTATATTCTGTGATAACACAAGTGCTATCAATATTTCAAAGAATCCGGTTTTACATTCTAGAACCAAGCATTTTGAGCTTAAGTATCATTTCTTGAGGGAAAAGGTTCAAAATAAAGAGATTGCACTGGAACATGTTTCCAGTAAGGAGCAGTTAGCAGAAATATTCACCAAGCCTCTCCCAAAGACTACATTTGTGTATTTAAGAGGTGAATTGGGGGTACTGCCCCTTTAGGAGGTAAATTAAAAGTATTTGTTCCACATTAGTCAGGTATTGCATAGTCAACTTTTTTTTGATTGATGTGTTGAAGGATGCTACTCCTTAGGGGGAGCAACATAATGGAATAGGGATGTTTGTGCCTCCACTTTGGCATTGTTGTCAAAGGGGGAGAAGAAGTGTAGCAGAGAAGATATCTGTAGAAATTAGGGAGATGAGTTTGCAGAAAGATATTTTTGTATATTGTCATCAATGCCAGAGGGGGAGATTGTTGGCATTATGTGAACCGGTATGAGGACATAATGATATTGTATGTTGTCATTGATGTCAATATGTGATATGCAGAGAGAACCAGCATATGTGAGAACCGGTATATATGCCAGATTAAAGTGGTATATTTGTTCAAGGTGAACCGGCATGTAGTCATGGGAACCATCACATGGAAGCGTTGTATGACTACCAGTTGGTAGGTAGTTTCCACTTCAAGATTTCTTGTTGGAGTATCTTAAGCTTGTGTGACTCAATCAGTGATCTTTATGTGATGAAGTTAGCATGATAATGAAGAAGAAATAGTGTTTCCATGTAAGCCTTGTGTGTGTGAAGGATCTTGCATAAAGAAGAGTGTTCCTATCTACCTCGGGAATGTGCGAAGTCTATAAACGGTGATAATGTGTGATGGGTTATCAGCTGCCATGAAATCGGTGGAAAACAAGTGATGGAGAATGTCTTGAGATTGGATCAAGACTGTTGCATTCAATACAGTATGATCATCAGTCAGGAATGAACCATTTGGATTCCTTAACCTATTAGGTTTAGGGTTTAGGGTTTATGCTTCTAACCTAATTATTATCTATAAGGTCGATGTTGTGATTCTTTCAAAGTTTGTTTGCAAAAGTTATGTGTGTGTGTCTAAGAAAAGAGATATGTGATTCTTGCCAGACAAGAGGACATAAGTCATATCTGTAGAGTGTAAGTGCAGAAGGTGAAGAGGAGCTTAAGTGGATTTGCATTGGCATTGAGTGCTATTATCAGGTCATTGATATAGCTGTTGATCTTTAACTACTTCAACACTTGTGAAATCCCCTAATAGGGTAGCCTTAACCGACTTGTTGAAAATCCTCTAACAAGGTAACTCAAAGCTATTGAGTCATTGATATCCTTTAGCTATTGAGTTCTTGAAATCCTCTAACAAGGTACCCTTAATAGGGTTTAACCCTTAACTGGGTATTGTAGCCATCCCTTAACTGGGTGATCCCTAACATGATCGGTTCCTAATAGAACCTATTGTATCTATCTTTAACTGGACAAGGCTCCTAACAGAGCGGACTTCCAAAGAGTTCAAAAACAAGATTGTGGGTATTCATCCCCACCGTGGTTTTTCCCAGTTGGGTTTCCACGTGAAAAATATGTGTCATGTGTGATGTTATGATTAAATGGTGATGCATGTTGATCTTGCTGTAATATGTACATCTTTGATGGTAGATTGCATGTTCATGCATTAGAGTGAAATGGGAATGAAGAGTTAGATTATATGAGAAGATAAGTGTCAATCGGTCTTTGCTCGTCTTAGTTACATTGGGTTTTGCTGGTTGAACTCTATTGAAGGACCGGTGCAGCTGTTTGTTTGTCAGTGCATAAGTGTTGGTTGACAAACCGGTTTAAGGTTGTATTTTGCCTATACTAATTTATGCCCCCCTCTCAGTACCGGTTTGGTACTATTCGTTCATCATTAAGTTATCAAGATCACCGTTAATGGTCACTTCAACTCCATTGTGTGGAAACTTAATGCATTGATGATATGTAGAAGGAACAAGTCTCATTTCATGAATCCATGGGCATCCCAAGAGTATATTGTATGTGAGCTCTAAATCAAGGACTTGACATACCACATATTTCATAACTTGCCCAACTCTAAGAGGTAAGGTGACTGTGCCTTTGGATGAGCACTCTTCATCATCATATGCTTTTATGGTGATAGCATGTGTATAATTCACATCCTTTTCAGAATATCCCAATTGTTTAATAGTATTCGATGTACAAATATTCAGACCTACTCCATATGTCAGGACTCGTCTGATGCGGTTTTTATAGATAAAGGCTTTGGTATGTAGAGGTGCATTACGAGGCTAGGTTACAGATGCATCATTAGCTTCTATGAATTTGAGGGTATGTGGAACAAAAAGGTATCCCACCATGGCTTGAAATTGGTCCACATTCAAATAAGTGGGTACAAAAGTTTCTCTCAAAGTCTTGTCAAGAATGACCTTATGTGTAGGGGATATGTGTAAAATCTCAAGGATGAAAATGAGGGCAGGTGTCTTCCCTAACTGATCTACAAGGTCATACTCATTTTTTGTGGATGAAGAGGTTGTGGGCTTGAACGAAATGCCGTGAAAGGTGACTTTACGTTGTCAAGTTGTGACATTACATTCGAAGGTTTCATCTTTAGAAGATGAGGAAGATGGTCCAATGCCTTTCAAAACAAATTTACTCCTTTGGGTAGGACTTTCAGGAGTTTTTTCCTTTATAATGAAAGTAGAAACATGATTGTCCATTCAAATATGATTAATAGTGTAATCATAGTCATAGGGAATTTTAGTATAATTAGCTTGATTATCGGTAGTTTTTGCTTTTCCCTTGTCATGTTTAGGAAATGGCTCCTTGAACATCGCATGCTCTTCATTGGAGGCATGACTATCCACTTATATGTCACCACTATCAATGAGATCCTATATGATATTCTTCAATCTGTGACAATTGCTAGTTAAATGCCCTTTACTCTTGTGATATTCACAATATTCATCATCATTCCACCAATTTGGTTTTACTTTTGGCTCATATGGTGGATTATTTGGTAGTGTTATGAGCTTGTTTGCCACTAACTTCTTGAATGCAATTTCAATTGACTCTCCCAATGGGGTGTATTTCCTTTGAGATTTGGATTGCCTTTGATTGTTCACTTGATTGTTTGAGTTAGAAGAACTTGCATCGGGGAAAGTTATCTTATGTTTCACAACATTTGCATCTACTACCCCATCATTGACTGTGTTCTTATTCTTGTTCCAAAAGAAGGGTTTGCCTTTCCCATTTGATTCTTCTTTATTTTTTTAATATCTTGATGATACCTTGTTCAATAAGGACTTTTTATATCACCATTCCTTTCTCAATGACCTCTTTGAAGGCAGACAAACATGCTTTTCTTAGCTCATATCCAATATCCTTGTTGACATTTTGTGTGAACATTTCTATCATTTATTTTTGTGAGATATCACATGAGCATTGACTAGAAAGACCTCTCCAGCACTGTAAAAATGAAGAAAAAGATTCCCCATGTTTCTGCTTAGTATTGCATAAGGTAGCCACTGACACATCTGTTTCAATGGTATATGCAAACTATTGTATAAAAGCCTCTACTAGATCACCCCATGACTTAATTCCAGGTGGAAGTAGGGAGAACCATTCCATTTCTTGTTTGCCTAAGATTTGTGGAAACAATCTCATCAAGTATGTTTCTTCTACTGCTACCTCAATGCAAGATATGAAAAATAATCTTATGTGTGCCTTAGGATCCCCTTTGCCTTTGTATTTATCGAACTTTGGTGTTATAAAATGTGGAGGAAATGGAGGCATTGGAATGCTTCTATAAAATGGGTAAGGACATATGTCCTTCATTGTATATTGTTGCTTTGGTGTACTCATGTCCGCCATTTTCTTTTGTAAGTCCTTGATTTGTTGTTGCAAGTTATTCTTGGATGGTGTCTTTTCTCTTTGAGCTATTCCCATGCCTGAGCCACCGAGTGGAGGAGGAGGGATATAATGTATATATGAATGGTATTGATCATAGATGTGTTCATATGGAGGAGGAAGATAGTTTTAGCTTGTATATGGACCACTTGGTATGGTATTATAGTGAGGAGCACTAGGTCTAGGTTGATACATGTCATGACCATGAGGATAGGGGGTATCATAAGAATGATCTTTGATATTGCCCCCAAATCTGACATGGGGTGTCCTCATGTGATGATTTTGAACATTCAGTTGAGTGTAATTGTATGCATTGGTATCATCTTGGGTATCATCATGGTCATGCATGGTGGTAGTTCTTCTCCAAGGGAAAGGATGACTGCGGGGTTGTTCATGAGAGGTTCTATCATAATTGGCATGAGATCGAGTGTTTGTGTTTGGAATCTCAGGTTTTTGAAATAGGGATGAAGGTGACTCAAGAACGAGATGCTCTTTCTTACCACCACTATTGTGCCTCCTTTGTCTTGTATTAACTTGATTGATTTGGTTTGTATCATACTCCAAAATTTGTGACATGTCAAAATCATGAGGTAGTCTTGTCCCACTTTGTGCCATGACTTGTAGGAAATATTGTCTATCCCTTTTCATAATTTCTTGAATCAATCTATTAAAATGGGGATCCATGATAGTTTCCTCAACTTCTGCAGAATCCATGGATGCAATGTCATTATCATTATCATTATCATTATCATTTTCATTGTTATTGTCATTGTTTGGTATATTACTGCAGTTTTCAAATGGATTGTGGAATTCGTCTCCATCAAACTCATAGGTACTCATGTTTAAAGACCTTAAAGCTTCTTTGACTTCCCTTCTAGAACTTTGTGAACGAGTTTGAACAATGGACTAAAGTCTTGACCCAAAATTGAAAGGTAGGATGAAAATGCAAAGACTATGGAAGACCAAAAGGTGTATGAAGTGTAGATGAATCTAGGGTAAACTTGCAATGTCCAATAGTGTAATACCAAAGTATGTATGTTTTTAGAGTAAGGTGTGTCTTCCAAAGAGATGGTGGATCTCTTAATGAGGTAAGTTGACCTTGACTCAAGAATACCAAATGAGACCCTAAGGTGATAGATCTTGGTATGGGAATCACCTAATGTTATTTTGTAGTATGTTTGCAAAGTTTGATGAGGACAAGCAAAGTACCCTTTTGACTCAAATTTAGAAAATATGTATCAAGGCAATGCAAATGAAGGAAAATGATTGACTGTGTGACCAAGATAGGTTGACTAAAAATGAAGCCCTATGGGAAGCAGCCTTAGAAGCTCTTTGAACCTGAAAACTTAATTCCTTTTTCTCTAGACAAATATTTTGCAATTTCTTAGTTCTGAACTGAGACGTAGTTTAAGTAAACCTAGACGTGATTTATTAAAATGTTTCACAGTTCTGTCCAATTGTGAAGTTGTTGAATGTGACCAAATCTCAATATTTTCACTTTTAGTGGCAAGAAAACATTGCAAAATAGTGAAGACCCAACGTGTGAAGGTGTTTTCATCCAAAAATGATAAAGTGTTTTCAAGTGTGATTGTAAAATGTCCTTGTTCATTTTGCATACACTTGGAAGACATGACAAACACAATGTTTCTTTGTTTTGCTTGAAATTTTTTGAGTATTTTGATCATGCAAGCACAAATCCTAGGGCTGGATGGGACAATAGTTGTTGAATCTCACTTGGGGGGTTACCTCGAGCTACATAATTCAGAGTGAATACTTAGATGCTTGACCCCACTGGATCCATCCTTGGCACTCACTTCTTTGGGGTAGCCAAGTAACAATCCCAATGAAAACTCGTTGTGGCGAACTTTGTATCTCTACAAAGAATCGTAAGAACGTGAGCCGCTTTAGAGGTCCGACCTCCTGGGCCAACAACTAGAAGGTTTTTGGCTTCTAACACAAAATGGTGTCTAGTAAGGGCATTCGTTCGGGTGGCTATAATCAATAACGTGTTATGCTCTATTAAATGAAAGGCCTCCCAACCTATAGAGGTTGTGCTCTATGGGGTTTATGGGGAGTCATAATGTTGTTATAGCAGCATGTAACACCCATTGCTTGCAACTTTTGTCACAAACACTTTTATTTATAGTGGCTTGGAAGAGCTTGACTTTATCTTGTTACCACTTGGGTCATTCCCTCTCACTTGGCCTTATGGGCTACTCGGGAGGTAGGCCCTCTAAAAAAGGTAAAACAAAAAGAGCCTATTGCTCAAGACACAAAAGACACTTGTTACTTATAGAGCACCAATTGAAGTGTTTTGCTAGACTAAAGAAGACAAAACAAGCAATTTCAAAATCAAATATTTGCCAAAGGTCGTACAAAAAACTTATTAGTAGTTGTGAAATAATACCCCTCCTGCAAGCACACAAGTTAGGTAAATTTTTAGAAATCCCAAATGACTTTGTGAAATAGGGGCCTCCGACAATACTTTTTTTGACAAATCCAAAGATCTGATTTTCCATGAGTTCTTTTGCATAAAAATTAAATTCATAAAAAACAGACCACCTGTAGAATTTCAAGAAATTTCTAGAAATGTATGAAAATCCAAAAAAATTGCTGATTAGCTCTCACAATTATTTTTTTATGAAAATCAAAACAAATTTATAAAAAAAATCAAAATTGATCCCAAAAATATGAATTTTATACTGGAAACTACTGATACCATTCCCAAATTGTACAAAAACATTCCTGCAAAAATTCCAAGTAGTTTGTGAGATATGATCAAAACATTATAGAACCCTAATTTTTAAAGATATGATTTTTCATGAATTATTTTGCATCAAAATTAAAATCACAAAGAATACATCCCCTTTAGAATTCTAAGAAATTTCCATAAATGTAAGAAAATTCAAAAAATTCGCTAATTTGCTTCAATTTTTTTATGAAAAATCATAAAAAATTCATAGAAAATTACTCTATCCTCCAAAAAAGCTGATTTTTTTTACTAAGCATGATTGATACTTTTTTAAACCTGCAAAATAAATTTGATGCAAAAATTCCTAGCGGTTTGGGAGATATGATCAAAACATTTCAAAACCCTAATTTTTAAAGATGTTTTTTCACGAATTATTTTGCATCAAAATTAAAATCACAAAGAACAGATCCCCTATAGAAATCTAAGAAATTTCTAGAAATGTAAGAAAATCCAAAAAGTTCGTTAATTTCTTTCAAAAATTATTTTTTTATGAAAAACCATAAAAAATTCATAGAAAATTCAAATATTCTCCAAAAAATCTGAATTTCGGATTGAACACACTTGATACTGTCCCTAACCTGGAAAAAAAATTTAGTGGAAAAATTTCAAGCTTTTTGTGATATCGGATCAAATCTCTCGAAAATCTTAATCTTGTGTCCAAAACCCTAGCTGCACAAGGTTATTCTCCAAATTGTTTTACAAAACAACAATATAGGGTTAGAAAAACCTACAAAAAAATAAATCTAACAAAATTCCATGTCCCACCAGGTGTTCCAAAATGTATATGGTGAAAAGTGATGATGATAAACTATTGTAAAACCATAAAGATTCAAACACAAACAATCTAGGTCCTACAATGAAACATTCATCGATACCAATAGAGATACCTAAGATCATGCAAATCAATAAATAAAGCAATATTACCATTCACATGTCAAGTAGGGCTTCAATCTCCATTGATCTTGTTTGATATATTTGCTCCTAGAGTTTATGTGTGCTCAAGAGCTCAACAAAGAATAGATTGTGGTTGATAGCTTGATCACAAGAAGGAGAGTATCCTTTTATATAGAGAACAATGTAGGAAATGAAGCGATAAGATTAAGAGGTGTACAGATAAATGGTCGGCTAGGATTAAAGGGTAGGTAGAGGAAATAAGAAAATGATAAGAGGGTAGGTGGTGTAGGAATTAAGAGATGAATGACATGTGTCATGGATAGAAAAGGCTAATGAATTAATTAAATAAATAAAGATTTTATTTAATTAATAGAGGAAATGGGATCAATTAAATAAATAAAATATTTATTTAATTTAGGAAAAGAACAATTTAAATAAATAAAAGTATTTATTTAAATGAGGAAAGGCTTAGAAGAGGATTAATGAATTAATTAAATAAATAAGAATTTATTTAATTAATAGAAGACTTAGGATAAAATAATTAAATAAATAAAAAATATTTATTTAATTAGACCGGACAATTTTAGGTGTCTACAAATGCAAATCATTTTGCAACTATTATATCCATAATCACATATACATTTGATGATTGAAATCAACATTCTCTAATTGTATCAACATTTTTCTATGTGAGATATTACATCTATCTATTTTGTCTACAATTCTTATAACATTCTTAATTTAAATCAATTTTTTTTCCACAATTCAACTTCATAAGTTCGTAACTAGTAAATATTTTGTAGTTTCATGCCTAGAATTTCAAGTTTATCATAGTCCAAGGAGACATGAATATTGTAGCTTGCATTCTAACTAAGAGTGAAAATTAGGTACAATATATGATCTTGCTTAACATAGTCCTAATGAAGTTAAATCACATCTTACACAAGTTTATGACACATGTAATGAAACTGTGGAAGTCCTAAATAGCGTATGACTATCCAAATGAAGTTATGATTATCCATATGAATCTATCATTATCCTAAGAATGTAACATATAGTAGCAATGAACCTATGACTGTCCTAAAAAGTTGTAAAAATATTAACAATGAAGTTAAGACAACCATAACGAAGTTATGATAATCCTAGATTTTTATGAACTAATCTTAACGTCTTATTTGTGAATACATGTGGAAATCATCATCAATTCTAAGAAATTGATCAAGTATAAAAATGCAAGTTACAATATTTACCCTCTTGAATGCCTAGGTTGTAAGTAGGTTCTCCAAGATGAATAATACCATTTGAAGTTTGTTGTAGTCCATGGAGACATGAAGACCCTTACAAAATTCCTCCTGGAGGAATTAAAAAAGAGAAATATTCTTGATGCTTATAGGTTTACAAGAAAGCATGCCAAGTTTCATACTTATCCCACATGTGCAGACTGCATTTTCGTGAATTTGAGTACTTGAATGAGTTATTTATATTAGAAGAGTGTTTAGACATGTTAGATATGTCTATTTACACCTTCCTTATCAATCTTAGGGGCTGATCGCTCCATTTGATCTATGTTGTCCTTAAATAGTCCTAAAAACAAGCCTACATTGATTGCAAACAACAAATTTTCATCTATTTTGTACAAAACAACTCTATCTAATTTTCAAATATGTTTAATAAGGGTGAAAAGGGTATCTCAAATGGGTCTCAGATCTTTATTATTAGGGGCATGAAGGAAGTTGTGGCAAAAAAAGGTGACTTTTATGCATCGTAGACAAAACATGGTTAGGGTATGGCTCAGAATGATCGGGTGACTTGGTGAGTGGAATAGGAGCATGCCTACAATAAACCCAACCTCCTAGATGTGCTCACGCTGATGGCTTGTGCCCATGCTGAAGTAAATAATTAATTATGATTTTTACACAACTTTTCATAAATTCAAAAACTCCTACGTCTGACCACCTTAACTTGGTCTAAACTTTATGAAATTCAATTTTTTTTTCCTATAGTAGACGAAGCATTGAATGTGACACATATTTCAGATTCAAAAAATGTGATATCTTTTGAATGTTATGTGTTTTTCAACTAGCCTATCAGGTAGGACTTTAGTCAAGATTCAATTAGAAAATAAATAAGAATTATTTATTAAAGTCAAAATAAGACAAACCTTATATTGTTGGAAAGCTAAGAACGTCCTTAAAAACCCCTTTCCGTTTTATCAATTTTGGCTAAAAAAAAGTCATCAACCCTTAGTATGAAGTTTGGAAAATCAAAGAATACTCAAAAACACATTTTTTTTGTTGACTTTCCAGGCTTGTCATTTCCAAGCCAAATCCCAAAGCATTCTTGAGCCAAATTTTAAAATTAAAAATTTATGTCAGAAGAATCGGATATCGGATAATATCGAATATCCAATTTTATCGGATATCCGATTTTAGCAAGCTATGATATTAATATTTAAATACAATATTAATATATTAGTACAATATTAATATATTGATATATTGTATATTGATATATTGTATATTAATATATTGTATATTAATATATTAATATATAATAAAAATGTTATTTATTAATACTATAATATATACATCTATATATTAAAATATATTATTAATATTTTTGTTAGTGGTCATATGGTATTCTGAGGGTTCACATGGTGTTAATAGGTGTCATATGGAGTCGTAAGGGGTAACACGTGTTAGAATAACATATGACCCCTTAGGACACCATATGGACATCATATGGTCCTAAAGGATGATGTCATGCACTAGGATGTTAAAAGGGGACATATGGTGTCCTAAGGGGTCATAGGACACCATACGACTGCTTTGGACACCACGTGACACGTAAGGACACCCTATGTCCTAAAGGATCATAGGACACTATATGACCCCATAAGACACAATATGACCCTTAACAAAAGTGTATGGTGTCCTAAGGGGTCATAGGACACCATATGAACCCTTAGGACACAATATGACCCCTAACGACACCTAAAAGCTCATATGGTGTCATTAGTGGTCATATGGTGTCCTAAGGGGTCATAGGACATGATATGACCCCTTAGGACACCATACGACCCCTAACAATACCTAATGGGTCATATGGTGTCATAAGGGGTCATAGGACACCATATGACCTCTTAGGACACCATGCAACCCCTAACGACACCATATGGTGTCCTAAGGGTTCATATGGTGTCATACAGTGTCATGAGACACCATATGACCCCTTAGGACACAATATGATCCCTAACAACACCTAAGGGGTCATATGGTGTCATTAGGGGTCATATGGTGTCCTAAGGGGTCATAGGACACCATATGATCCCTTAGGACACCATACAACCAATAATGACACCATATGGTGTCCTAAGGGGCTAGAGGACACCATATGATCCCTTAGGACACCATACAACCCCTAACAACACCATATGGTGTCCTAAGGGGTGATGTGGTGTCCTAAGGTGTCATAGGACACCCTATGACCCCTTAGGACACCATACGACCCTTAACGACATCATATGGTGTCCTAAGGGGTGATGTGGTGTCTTAAGGTGTCATAGGATACCCTGACCCCTAATGACACCTAAGGGGTCATATGGTGTCGTGAGTGGTCATATGGTGTCCTAAGGGGTCATAGGACGCCATATGAATCCTTAGGGAACCATACAACCCCTAATGACACCTAAGGGGTCATATGGTGTCCTAAGGGGTCATGGACACCACATGACCTCTTAGGACACCATAAGACCCCTAACGGAAACATATGTGTCCTAAGGGGTCACTGGATACCATATGACCCTTTAGGACACAATATGACCCCTAATGACACCTAAGGGGTCAAATGGTGTCCTAGGGGATCATATGATACCATTTTCGAAAATAAATAATAGAGGCACAAATGAGAATAACTTCCATTAATTATAGAAGAAATAGATCATACTCTCTATGGTAAATTGCTATAGACACAACACATATAACCTATGGAAACGCTAGACTCTCGCTGCCTTCAAATGATATGTTGACTCTATTTATAGAGTGCAAAGATTGGTGAAGGCTTTTACATAATATAATTTAGGTTGGGATCTAACCATAGAAAATTGACAAGTGTCCCACTACCTAAATATACTTTACTATAGTCACTTTTTGAAAACCCGTGAGTGAAAAGAGTCCACTTAAAACCCGTAAGTGGCTATAGGGATTCTGCTTTTTAAATAGGGTTGTGTCTTGTTGTCACATCATAATGTGGGTGACATCACGACACTGTCAAGACCATGTGCTAGCTAATACTAGATGGGGTCCATTACATCTTGTGGAAGTGGAGTGAAAGGTAAATCCCATTCATCAAATCTTTGTTGGAAAACATAATCTAACTATACTACATAGTCATCTGCATAAGCTCTGTCTAATTCAATGCATCTAGTTAAGGCTACGGGTGAAAGACATATATGCATATCTTGGATTTCTACATTGGCCCACCAATTAGCCATTAATGGATACAATTCTACTCTTGGGAAATCATATCCAACATTTGGGTAATTTGACATATATTCCATCATGCAATTTACCATGGTAATCCACAATCTTGGATGTATTAGATTGAGAAATTCCTTCATGTCTTCTTTGAAGCTGGCTCTTATCAAATCAATATATTCTTCAAATGTATCTTGTTCAAATATTATGAGGGTAATAAAAACAAAATTTAAGTTTTTAAGTAGATTTATTTTACTCCTTTTTGACCAATTCATTCCAAAGAGACCTTTGATGCGAAGATGAATAATCCCATAACCAGTGCACCAATGTTGAACAGGAGCATCTTCTAGCCCTAAGAATTCTAAAAGTTCCTTTTCTTCTTCATCATCCATAAAGCCATGTCGGTGGTGGTAAGTAATAGTTGTTTTTACTTGGAACAACCATCTTTCCAAAAGATATGCTTTTTGTAACCATTACATAATGCGAGTAGGTAAGAAAGTTAGGCTTACACAATTGTTTGATCTGATGAACATTGTTGTACCATCTGCTCGAAACCAATTTGGTTCTCCAAATACAATTCCTCCATTATAAATGGCTCTTTCCAATTCCTCGGTGAGGGCTTCAACCAATGGATTGTTTTCTCCTTTAATCCATTCAATATCAAAATCATAACCAAGGAACTCAAAATACCATTGTGCAATCCTCCCTTGAGCTATGTCTTAATTAGGCTTTTTTTTTCAGCAAGCTTCTCATGGCCTGACTATCTGTCCTTACTATGAATTTGACTGGTTTAAAGAAAATTTTAAATTTTTCTATACCCTTCTTTACTACCAGTATTTCTTTTTCAAACATATGATATTTGCATTATGTGTCTGTGAAGGTGCCTGACCTATAGCCACATATGTTTATTTTCTTGTTTCCTTCTTCCTGTATCATCATAACAGATCAAGTGTTGTCAGAAGCATCAATATATACAAATAATGGTAATTCTGGAGATGGAATTTGGAAGGAAGATAAGTTTTGGCATTTAGACTTAATTTTTTTGTACAACTTTTGTAGCCTTCAATGACCATCCTTCTTTGTTATCTTTTAGATGTTCTTGGATTGCTTTCCTGTCCTTTGCAAGGCCTTTATAAAAGGGTAAAACATAATTTAGGCATCCCAAAAACCTTTGAATTTGTTTTTTTGTCTTGAAGAATATCAGGAAACTCTTGTATCCTTTGTAGGATATGGGGCTGCAACTAGATTTGGCCTTTGTTTAGATGTAAACCAAGGAAGTCAATTTGGTTTTTCCCAATTACCATCTTTTTTGCTGATAGACATATTCTATTCTTTTTGATGGTTGAGAAAAGTTCTTCCAAGTGCTACAGGTGTTCTTCTGCTAAGTCTAAAAAAACTATTATATCATCAATGTAAATAGCACAAAGATATTTTAGATGTCTTAATGCTTGGTCCATTATTCTTTCAAAGTAGGTTGGTGTTGTACACAAGCTAAAAGGCATAACATTCCATTCATAGATTCCTTGTGGAACTATGAATGTTGTTTTGTATCTGTCTAACTCTTTGACTTTGATCTACTAGAAGCCTGATTTGCAGTCAAAATTTGAGAAAAAACTTTTGTTAGCGACCCTCCTTATTAAGTCGACACTAAATGGGAGTGGATAATTGAATATAATAATAATTTCATTAAGGGGTTTATAGTTGATACAAACCCTCTTTTTACCTCGTTCTTTCTCAGCTCTCTTGTTGACCAGAAATGTTGGGCATGCAAATGGGCTTTTGTTGGGTCTAATGAAATGGTCATCTAATAACTCTCTTAAATACTTAACCATTTTTTTTACTTCTATAGGGCTCATGAGGTATTTTGGTTCATGAACTCCTGAACCAAAACCTAAAAGAGTGGTGATGTTAAAAACCTCAAGAACTAGGATGGTTGAAACAAAAGTGGCAAAATCTTCTATCAGAAGATCTAAATCTACTACCAAGATTGCCATGCCTAATTTAAAGGAACACTCTTTGGCTGCAAAAGAAGAAGAACTTAGGGATTGGTTACAAGAAAAAAACATTGAAGAGGAACAACCAACACCTCTATATTTAGAAGAAGAACCTGGCTATGTGAATAAAGAGTCAGAGGGAGAAACATCAAGTGTAAATAGTTTTGAGATATTAGCCTCTAATAATTCAGATTCAAATCATTCAGTAGAATCTGTATATAGTTCAGAAGATGACCTCAAAGAATTATATTTAGACCTTTCACGTTACAACCAACTTTAGACCACCGAGCCATGGGAATCTGTCAAGAAAATAGATATGGATATAGAAATGAAGGGTGCTTTAATAGAAAATTCTAGGCCTGAACAAATGAGACCTTATTCAACTAGTGACTACATCCTAAATATTGATAAGATTGTGGAACCATATGATGCTATTTGCACTTGGGCAGACACTCTGGAAAACATGTTTGAAAGAACTAGTGGCTGGAATGAACATGTAAAGATCTTATATGATGTAAGACTCTTATCAAGTAAACTAAGAAATTGGTGGGATAATTTACCCGACAATGGACCTGTAACTGAAATAGATGAATATAATGCATATGTAAACAAAAAGGATATGGGAAAAAAGGACATATTTGTTGAAATATTTGAAAGCTTCAAGCTTCTGTTAATTGATATTTTTTGTGGAGAAATCAATAATCAAGAGTTAGAAGCAAACAAAATGTTGCAATCTATGAAACTTAAAAATCTAGCTAAATTTCATGAATATAATTTGGTATTTGAAAATAATATGATTGCAGCAAACAAAATGCATGAACTAACAACAAACCAATATTACTTGAATTCCCTGCCTTTTGGACTTGGAAAATGGGTAAAAGATTACATAATCAGGACTGAACATTTGATAGTAGATCAATGCACTTTCCTAGAATTGAAAAGGTTCATTGGGTATAAATTAGAAAATCAATGTTTGTTAGGAGCACTATAGGAAAATAAAGATGAATATAAATACACCTGCAATCTGAAAGAATTTTGTAATAATCCACCAATCAATCAGCTGGCATATTTTACATAGCTCAAACAGTTTAAGAAAAGAAGTTGTGGAGGAGGAGGAAAGTGTAGATGTAAGAAGCGTTATAGAAATTATCATAATGGGGAATACACTTTCAAGAAAATCAAACATGGTAAGTATGGATCAAGAAAGAGATATAAGGTGATCCCATACAGAAAGGGAAAATTTTCAAAAAGAACCCCACCATACTTACTAAGGAAAAGGAATAAAAATGTCCCCAAGGGAATTAAATGCTTCATTTTTAAAGGACCTCATTATGCAACTGATTGTCCAAAGAAACTGAATCCTGGAACTAAAATATATGCCATGTTTGAAAAAGAAAATCAAGATTGGGACATTGTATGCAATAAATATTATTTTGATAAACTAGAAAGTATGTAAGAATTGATAGAAGTAGTTCCTGATAAAGGATATATGTTAAAACACAAGGATCTAAAGGATATGATGAGGAGACATGAACATAAAAGTTCTTCATCAGAATCATCCTCTGAAGAAGATGACTATTTGGTTTCTCTACTTAAAAGTACTTTAAAAGATATAGAGATAAAAATTCAGATAGAGAAATCCAAAGATCCTTATTTGAGGTTAGGAACCAAATAAAACAAAAAGATAGCAATCAAACAACACTCTACTACATTAAGGAAGCTTGAGGCAAAAAAGGATGAGCTCAAAAAATGGCTCAGAAGACAAAGAAAACCTGAGCACTTAGACCATGGATACAAGATCCCACCATGGGCTAGAGAAAAATATTCTCCTTCAAATTATTCTTCCAAACACCATAAGGATTCAGATTATGATATTATTGTTGTCTGTAAAAAAATAGATCTTTAATCTAATGATATTACTAATCTTACTAGATTAGTAAAACTCAACATAAAGAGATCCAAAATCTTTCTGCCATAGTGGGAGAAATAAAGGAGGTCTTGTTCAAAACATATCAACAAGACAATGAGTCAAGATCCGAACCAAACACAAAATTAGAAAAAGAAGAAGCTAGAAAATAGTAGCAACAGTGGCAAAAACTTAATAAAAAAGCTAGAGATAAAGCTTGTCCTTTGTTATTATCTAATCATGACAATTATATCAGGATAAATTTTCGCTTTCTAGGATTTAAAATAATACCACTAGATGCATTTGTTGACACAGGATCAACCAGATCATTAGCCAAAACAAATGCTACTCCACTAGAATTTTGGAAAACATAGCCTGATATATCAAATACTTATGCCATTAATGGAGAAAAGATAAAAATGGGCAGGTATGCATAAGATGTACATATATAGATAATGGGAAAAAAAATTGTTACTGATTTTATATAATATAATGATTTAGATGATGATGTGCTCCTTGGTTATCTTTTCCTCACAAAGTATCAACCACTTCAATTTTAGAAACATAAAATAGATCTCTCAACCATGAAGATGGAAAGATTGAAAACCCAGCTCTCAAAATCATCCATCACAAGTTTGACAAGAAAGACATAAAGGAGAAAAGAGAATCTCTAAAAGAAACATCAAAAGAATCATTAGAATTATTTGATGAAATCAAAAGTAGATTTTTAAATGAGTGTTGCAGTCTCAACCCATTACAATTCTTGTCCCAAGATCATGAAGAATGTGAAATACAAATCTGGCCAAAATGCGAGTCAGTGATAACTCATGAACCGACATACCTCATGATCCCTACATAAGTAAAAGAAATAGATGAGCATTTAAGAGAGTTATTAGATGGCCATTTCATTAGACCCAACAAAATCCCATTTGCATGCCCAACATTTTTGGTCAACAAGAGAGCTAAGAAAGAATGCGGTAAAAAGAGGTTTTGTATCAACTATAAACCCCTTAATGACATTATTATTTCATTCAATTATCCAATCCCATTTAGTGCTAACTTAATCAGGAGGGCCACTAACAAAAGGTTTTTCTCAAAGTTTGATTGAAAATCAGACTTCTGGCATAACAAAGTCAAAGAATAAGATAGATACAAAACAACATTCTCAGTTCCACAAGGACTCTATGAATGGAATGTTATGTATTTCGGCTTGTGTACAACACTAGCCAACTTTCAAAGTAGAATGGACCAAGCATTAAGACATCTAAAATATTTTTGTGTTGTTTACATTGATGATATAGTATTTTTTTCAGACTCAGCAAAAGAACACTTGCAACACTTGGAAGAACTTTTTGCAGACATAAAAAAGAATGGAATATGTCTATGAGCAAAAAAGATGGTAATTTGGAAAAACCAAATCGGCTTCCTTGGTTTACATATGAACAAAGGCAAAATCCAATTGCAACCCCACATCCTAAAAAGTATACAAGAGTTTCTTGATATTCTTTAGGACAAAAAACAAATTCAAAGGCTTTTGGGATGCCTAAATTATGTTTTACCCCTTTATAAAGGCTTTATAGAGGACATGAAAGCAATCCAAGAACATATGAAAGATTAAAAAGAAGGATGGTCATTTAAGGCTACATAAGTTGTACAAAGAATTAATTCTAAATGCCAAATACTGCCTTCCCTCCAAATTCTATCTCCAAAATTACCACTATTTTTTATATACTCATGCTTCTGACAACACTTGGTCTGCTATGTTGATACAGGAAGAAGGAAACGAGAAAATAAATGTATGTGGCTATAGGTCAAGCACCTTCATAGACACAGAATGCAGATATCATATTTTTCAAAAAGAAATACTGGTAGTAAAGAAGTGTATAGAAAAAATTAAAATTTTCCTTAAACCAATCAAATTCACAGAAAGGATAGATAGTCAGGCCATGCGAAGCTTGTTGAAAAAGAAGCCTAATAAAGACATATCTCAAGGGAGGATTGCATGATGGTATTTTGAGTTCCTTGGTTATGATTTTGATATTAAATGGATTAAAGGAGAAAACAATCCATTGGCTGAAGCCCTCACTAGGGAATTGGTAGGAACCATTAATAATGGAGGAATTGTATTTGGAGAACCAGATTGGTTCTGAGCAGCACAACAATGTTCATCAGATCAGATAATAGCATAAGACTACCTTTCCCACCTACTCACATTGTGGAACAGTTACTAGAAGCATATCTTTTGGAAAGATGATTGTTCCAAGTAAAAACAACTATTACTTACCACCACTGACATGGCTTTATGGATGATGAAGAAGAAAAGGAACTTTTAAAATTCCTAGGGCTAGAAGATTCTCCTGTTCGACATTGGTGCACTAGTTATGGGACTATTCATCTTCACATCAAAGGTCTCTTTGGAATGAATTGGTAAAAAAGGAGTAAAAGAAATCTACTTAAAAACTTGAAGTTCGATTTTATTACCCGCATATGCTTTGACCAAGATACATTTGAATAATATATTGATCTGATAGGAGCCAGCTTCAAAGAAGACATGAAGGAATTTCTCAATCTAATACATCCAAGGTTGTGGATTACCATGATAAATTGCATGATGGAATATCTATCAAATTACCCAAATATTGGATATGATTCCCCAAGAATAGAATTGTATCCATTAATGGCTAATTGGTGGGCCAACATAGAAATCCAAGATATGCAGATCTGCCTTTCACCCGCAACCTTAACTAGACACATTGAGTTAGATAGAGCTTATGCAAATGACTATGTAGTACAATTAGATTATGTTTTCCAACAAAGATCTAATGATTGGGATTTACATTTCACTCCACTTCCACAAGATGTAATGGGACCCATCTCGTATTAGCTAGCACATGGGCTTGTTAGTATCATGATGTCACCCACATTATAATATGACAACATGACACAACCCTGTTTAAAAAGCAAAATCTATGTAGCCACTTATGGGTGTTAAGTGGACCCTTCTCACTCATGGGTTTTCAAAAAGTGACTTTAATAAAGTAGCTTTAGGTAGTGGAACACTTGTCAATGTTCTATGGTTGGATCTCAACCTAAATTATATTATGTAAAAGCCTTCACCAAGCTTTGCACTCTATAAGTAGAGTCAATATATCATTTGAAGGAAGGGAGAGTCTATATTTTCCATAGGTTCTATGTGTTGTGTCCTAACAATATGACTCCTAACAATAGCTAAGGAGTCATATGGTGTCCTAAGGGGTCATATGGTGTCCTATAGGGTCATAAGACACCATATAACCCCATAGGACACAATACAAACCGTAATGACCTTGTATGGTGTCCTAAGGAGTCATAGGACACCATATGAATCTTTAGGACACCATACAAGGTCATTACGGTTTGTATTGTGTCCTATGGGGTCATATGGTGTCCTATGGTGTCCTAAGGGGTCATAGGACATCATATGACCCCTTAGGACACCATACAACCCCTAATGACACATAAGGGGTCATATGTTGTCCTAAGGGGTTATAGGACACCATATGACCCCTTAGGATACCATATAACCCCTAATGACACCATATGGTGTCCTAAGGTGTCACAAGACACCATATGATCCCTTAGGACACAATATGACCCCTAACAACACCTAAAGGGTCATATGGTGTCGTTAGGGGCACATGGTGTCCTAAGGGATCATAGGACACCATATGACCCCTAAAGACACCTAAGGGGTCATAGGACACCACATGACCTCTTAGGATGCCATATGACCCCTAACGATAACATATGGTGTCTTAAGGGGTCATAGGATATCATATGATCTGTTAGTACACAATATGACCCCTAACAACACCTAAGGGGTCATATGGTGTTGTTAGGGGTCATATGGTGCCTTAAGGGGTCACGAGACACCATATGACCCCTTAGGACACCATACAACCCCTAACAACACCTAAGGGGTCATATGGCATCCTAAGGGGTCATAGGACACCACATGACCTCTTAGAACACCATACAACTTGTAACGACACCATATGGTATCCTAAGGGGTCATTGTTGGTAACAATAAAGAAGGAAAATTAAGAGGGTGGGTGAATCAGTTTCACCGGATTAATAAACTTAACCACAAAACAAGTGTGATAAACTGCAACAACAACAAGGACAAGCAAATTGACAGCACGACGCACAACACCATGATTTTGACATGGAAAACCTGATTAAGAGAAAAACCACGATGGGAACCTACCCACATAAGATGATACTCTGTAGTAGTATGCAAAAAGTAATTATAATAGGGAATGCACCAGTGTTCAGGCACACTTCCTAGAGCTTACAACTCAAAAGATAATAACCCAGAAGGCTACAACCCTTAGGGAAGTGTCACTGACTTACAACAAGATTTAGACTACAATCCAGAAGGAATGAGTTGAAATAATAGCATCTGCTAATGCCTGATAACAGTTCTGGTTAGGCACATTTGTCTTCTCTACACCAATATCTTCTCAATATACCATACTGAAAGATGAGTCCCTTTTTTTGCACATACACCACTCTCTAATAATGCAGACACGACCTCGACACCTAAATTTTATGACAATATCACCTATTTATACAATTCATCAACCTTGACAATAAGGTCGGTCAAACCTTCAACTCACAATTACAAAATTATATTTTACACGAAACAAGGATCGATCAATAGACCAATATAATGATATACATGATATAACATGGACCTCAATCAAATGCCCAAACACACAACACCATAAAAAATATCACCAAGATCAACCACAACACAGTACACCACCAAAATATTGCATAACACGAAGAACATCACCAGTTCAGTAAATCACCAAAAACTTGCACAACGATCAATGTGGATCATCAAAACAAATAAAAAACAATTAGGAAACACCAACAATCATGTTAGAATCATCAATAATAGCTGCACCAATACCACTTGTCAAATATTTATAGATCAACATCTAAACCTAAAAAATAGTCAAACACCAACAACTGTCACGAAGAAAGATAACTTGCAGAGCACCAAATCACAAACCATCTGAAATGAAGATACACATGAACATCACAAACAATCTGCCAAATTCTCAGCTCAAGATCTGATCACACTAGAATATACTGGAGGAAATACTAAACTCTACAAAGCACTAATCAGAGAAACCAAATTACAAACCGGATCATATGATATGATTAATTTAGCTTCCTGGATCACTGAAACCAATACAGAAAGATACACTGATACTAGAAATACTCAATATAAGGAACCATGATCAATAAACTAATCTACAATCATAGGAATATGTTGACATCAATGACAACAACATATCTTAGCAGCAACAATATCCAACAATCTCCCCCATTGGCATTGATGGCAACATATGAATGTGAAAACAATCAATGCAAAGAAAGAAAACATCTCCAACAAACTCCCCCTAAGATTAAGTAGATAAAATAGTTTTTCACACGCTTCTCTCCCCCTTTGACAACAATGCCAAAGATTCTCAAACTCTCCCCCTTAAACATATTACCAACCATAAACAAACTACTCCACAACATAAACTCATCAATCCAGACAAGAAGATAAGACTGTGAAGTCCACTGGATTGATGCAACTCAATGCATCTAGTTCCCATCAGGAGGGGTAGATACCCCTAGCTTGTCTCTCAAATAGACAAATGTATCTGCAGGCAAAGGCTTAGTGAAAATATCAACAATTTGTTCTTTTGTAGACACATACTCTAGCTTCACTTCCTCTTCACTAACTTTTTCTCTCAAGACATGATACTTGATTGATACATGTTTAGTCTTTGAATGTTGCACCAGATTCTTTGACATCTTAATAACATTGGAATTATCACAATATATGATAGTAGGCTCATCATAGATGACTTTGATATCCTTCAACATTTTCTTCACCCAAAATACCTGAGTGTGGTTACTAGCAACATCAATGTACTCAGCTTCAACAATAGATAACTTAACTGAATCTTATTTCTTACTAGCCCATGAAACCAATTTCATACCCAAAAATAATGCACCATCAAAGGTACTCTTTCGATCATCAACATCACCATCCCAATTAGCATCAGTGTAAGCACATAACATGAAATCATCATTCCTTGGATACCACAAACCACAATCCACAGTTCCTTTCAAGTATCTAAATATCCTCTTTACAACAGTGACATGACTCTCTTTCAAATCATCTTGATATCTAGAAGCCATACACACAACATGCATAATGTCTGGTCTAGTCTGAGTTAAGTATAACAGTCCACCAACCATAGATCTGTACAAAGTCTGATTAGATTTCAAAGATTCATCAATTTTAGATAATTTGCAGCCAATCACCGTAGGAGTTCCAACCGGTTTAGAGTCTTCTAACCCAAATTTATTCAGGAATTCCTTCACATATTTAGTTTGAGATATAAAAATACCTTTTCTAGTCTGTGAAATCTGCAAAACCTATGATAAATTTCATCTCTCCTATCATACACATCTCAAATTCTTTATGCATATCACCAACAAACTTCATTCTCAATTTATCATCTCCTCCAAATATAATATCATCAAGAAAGACTTCAACAATCAAAATGTTATCATTCTCAATATTGAAATACATATTACTATCAGCAGTACCCTTAATAAATCCTAATTTCAACAAATAGTTATCTAATCTAGCATACTAGGCTCCAGGGGCTTATTTCAATCCATAAAGAGCTTTCTTCAGTTTGCATACCATGTCTCCACCATCTCATAATGAAAATCCACCAGGTTGCTCAATGTAGATTTCTTCCTCAAGATCACCATTCAAAAAGGCTAACTTGACATCCATCTGATATACCTTGAAATCCTTATACATAGCATATGCAAGCAATAGTCTAACAGCTTCAAGTCTAGCTACTGGAGAAAAAGTTTCCTCATAATAAATTCCTTCTTCCTGTGAATATCCTTTGCATACCAATCTTGCTTTATTTCTGACAACTTCACCAACTTAATTCAATTTGTTCCTAAAAACCCTTTAGTTTCAATCACATTCTTATCTTTAGGTCTATTCACAAGTTCCCATGTGTTATTCTTTTCAATATGATTCAATTCTTCTTCCATTGCCCTTATCCAATTTTTATCTTTGCAAGCCTCAACATCTTTGGGTTCAATTTTAGAAATCAAACATACCTCTTCAGCAACTAGCTTTCTTCTAGTCATCACACCTTTATCTTTATCTCCAATAATCTAATTTCAGAATGATTGAATCTTACATACCTTAGAGTCTTCTGATTATTCTGATTTTTCAGGTTCCTGTACCTCTTCACTAGCAACAACAATATTCGAATTAACGGTCTCTACCAGATCATCCTGCTTCAATTATTCATTCAAAATAGGAGTTAGAACAACATGCTAACCATCATCATACCCACATGCTCTGATCTCTTTTCCATAGTTCTCATCAACCTTCACATTTTCACTTTCCACTATTTTCTCAATCTCTTGTTGTAGCACCAGTAGACTCTGCTCTTTGTTGAATATCCCAAGAAAATTCTTTCATCACTTCTTGCATCAAACTTTCCTATATTGTCATCTCTCTTGATATAACATTTTCTTCCAAAAATGATGGGATATCTCATAGTAGGAACATGACCAAACCATAGCTCATAAGGAGTCTTACTAGTATCACCTTTTATATGCACTTGGATGAATGTGTAAATAAGAGTGCTAACAACTTTTCTCCAATAGATCTTTGAAACGTTCCCTTCAATCAACATAGTCCTAGCAACCAAGACATTTATGTTCTTCCTTTCAACAACTCCATTCTACTATGGGGTTCTAGGAGAATATAATTTTCTTTTAATCCCATGCATCTCACACAAAGAATCAAACTCATCAGATCAAAATTCTCCTCCTCTATCAGATCTCAAGCATTTCACCTTAAGTCTTGTTTTATTCTCGACCTTTCCTTTGAACAAATTCACCTTAAGTCATGTTTCAGTCCCAACCTTTTCTTTGAATATCTTGAATTTGTTCTATGCTTCTAATTTCTCCTTCAAAAAGACAACCCACATCATTATGGAATAATCATCAATTAGTAACATAAAGTATCTATCACCTTGCATGCTGGTAATTTGGAGGAATTGATTATGTGTTGCATTGATGTTTGTCATTGATGTCAACACTAGCTTATTTGGTTGCCTACCGGATTCTGGTAGAGTGGTTGGACTTTGGTGATGATCATGAGATTTGTCTCTGGTATATTCCGATTGGTGGAATTAGTTTGGTTCAGTCATTCACGTGGTTCAGATGCATGTCAAATTCAGTTGGTTTGGGATTTGGTGATCTTGAAGCTATCATATGTTCTAGTAAGCCTTTTGGTTACTGGTAAGGGTTTTGTTGATAATGCTTCATTGAATATCTCTTGATGAATTCGATAAGTGGTGTTGGTGCGGCTTCTAGAAGGTTTTCAGGATGCTAATGGTTGTCGTGTTCATGTTTGAGTTGATTGTTGGTATTTCATTTGGCTTATGGCGACCTATTTTAGGTCCGGTTTATGTAATGTGTTGGTGGATGCTCCCGATGTGCTACCGGTTGGATTTATTATTTGGTTAATATTGTTTTGATCTTAGGCCGACTTGGTTTGTCATTGGTTTGTGGGTTTATGTAATAGATTTATTGTATTATCTTTTAGGTGGCCGACCTAATTTTTTAGGTCCTGGGTTGGTATAAATATGATGTAAGATCTCTTTGTAGATTATATGCATAGGAAGGGATTATGGTTATGGGTTATCCATGTGAAAATAAAGTTATAATCATATGCAGAGGATTTGATCGATCATAGGTGATCGAATTGGGTTTGTGTAAGAGGTCTAAGACCTCTGACATTGAGCTTAATTGAAACTATACTCAGGCATAGGAGATGCTATTCTTGCAGTTCATTCGTATTTTTGGATTGTAGTATGGATTTCTTTTGTAGTCAGTGAGGCTTCTTTGTGATGAGCAGTATAATCTAGGTTGTTCACCTTCCTGCATGTGTAGGCCCCTTATTGTAATCACATACTTACTGGAGAAGTATCATCTGACTATGGGTAGGCTTCCCACCATGGTTTTTCCCTTTACCAGGTTTTCCACGTACAAATCTTGGTGTTATGTGTTTTGGTTACATGGTATTTGGTTTATGGTTTATGTTTGTGCTTAATTGATATATCTATTATTCTAGTATTTGGTTTATGCATTCCAATAAAAGGTTTTGTGTGCTTAAAGTTTCATAATATGTTAACAACTGATTCACCCCCCTCTCAGTTGTTCACCGGTTATCCTAATACCACACACTTGTAATGTTTGTAGGTCCACATAGGTCAGTATGAATAAGATCTAGCAATCCATTAGATGCATATTATTTAATCTTGAAATAAATTCTTGTTTTCTTACCCATTTGACATTCCTTACATACCATATTAGCAAACTTAACAATTTTAGGTAGATCTCTAACAGCTTGTGTGGAACTGATCTTAATCATTGAGTCAAAATTAACATGGCACATTCTCCTATTCCACAACCAACTTTCTCCTATGGCACATTTAAATGAAAGATAGTACCTTTAGTCTTAGTTCTAGATGCAATCTCTATACCGAAGGCATTTAGGATCTTGCATTTTCCATTCTTGAATTGTAAATCATAACCTTTGTCAACCATCTACCCAACACTTAATAGATTATGCTTCAAACCTTCAACATACAAGACATCATTAGTGTATTTCTTACCATCAAAGGAAATAGAACCTCTACCACGAATCACACAGGATTTGTCATCTCCAAATCTTACTATTCCACCATCAAACCTCTCCATACTAACAAATTTTCTTTTATCACCAGTCATATGATGTGAACAACTTTTGTGAATCACCCATTCATCTGCCTCTTCAACTTTAGTGGCTAAAGCTCTCTCCTCAATAGTACAACTTGTGGAATCAATAGGTATCGGTCCATCTTCTTTGATAGCAATAAACACAACTTCATCTCCTTCTGATTCTTCATTTGTAACACCTTCATTAGTAGCATAATAACAGTTCTTCTAATGCTTATACTTCTGGTTAGGCTTGTAAGGTTTATCATACTTCTCATTCTTCTCATATCTATCATTCCTATCATGCTTGTGATTTTTTTCATGCCCATCATATTTAGACATTCTCTCCATGCATCTAGAAGCAAAATGTCCTATCTTATTGCAATAGAAACATTTCAGGGGCAATTTTCCATCATACTTACCAGCTCTCTTAGGCAATCTCTAGGCAATCAATGCTTCAAGCTCATCCAATTCTCTTTCTTTCTCTTCCATTTCTCTTCTCTCTCTTTCATATCTAGATATTCTACATTCATCAGGATCATACTTCTGCTTTCCAGATACAGATGCTCTAAATGTTGTCTCTGACTTTCCATGTGATTCACCAAATTCGCTTAGTTCAAATGCAATAATATTTCCAACCAACATATCTCTTCTCACAATAGTCACACTTTGGATCTCATAAATAGTAGCTACCTTGTGTTTGAAAGAAGGAGGCAATGATATCAACACCTTGCCAATAATTTCATCTTCTTCAAGGGTTCCACCGACATATTTGACACCTAGGACAAGTTCATTCACCTTAGCCATAAAGGAGTTTATGTTCTCACCTTCTCCCATTTTCAGCATCTCATACTTCCCTTTCAAACTCTCCAACTTAGCAACTTTGACTTGTTTGTATCCTTCATACAGGGTCTCAAGCTTCTCCCAGATCTCATTTGTAGTCGAAAGTCCCATTACATTAGTCATCTCTGAATCAGTTAGGGTGCTTGGCATTGCTTCCTTATCCCTAATGTTATTTTCTGCTTCCTCGATCTCATCAGCTGTAACCGGTCCATTCTGAGGAACAAAATAGGCATTCTTTGTAATCTTCCAATAATCTTCTCCAAGACATCTCAAGTGCACCTCCATCCAGTTCTTCCATATAGCATAGTTACTTCCATCAATTATCAGACTCTCCTTCTTAAAGATAACACCTCCATTTGGCATCCCAGATCTCCTCAAGCAGTTAAGATTCTTCCAAAGGATCTAGCTCTAATACCAATTGTTGGCAACAACAAAGAAGGAAAACTAAGAGGGGGAGAGGTGAATCAGTTTTCATTGGATTAATAAAATTAACCACAAAATAAGTCTGATAAACTGCAGCAACAACAAAGATAATAAAATTGACAACACAACACACAACACCAAGATTTTGACGTGGAAAACCCAGTTAAGGGAAAAACCACAGTGGGAACCTACCCGCAATAAGATGATACTCTGCAGTAGTATGTGAAAAATTATAATGGGGAATGCACCAACATTTAGACACATTGCCTACAACTTACAACTTAGAATACAATAACCTGAAAGGCTATAGCCCTCAGGGAAGTCTCACTGACTTATAAAAAGATTCAACCTATAATCTAAAAGGAATGAACTACAATAATAGCATCTTCTAATGCCTAATGGTAGTTTTGGTTAAGCACATTTGTTTGTTCTATACCAATCTCTTCTCAATACACCATACTGAAAGATGAATCCCTTTATTTGCACATACACCACTCTCTGATAATGCAGGCATAACCTCGACAAAATCACCTATTTATACAATTCATCAGCCTTGATAACAAACCACTCTGATCAAAAAAATCAAAATGCAAACCGAATCATATGATATGATCAATTTAGCTTCTGGGATCACTGAAACCAATACAGAAAGATATAGTGATACTAGAAATACTCCATACATCGAACCATGATCAATAAACCAATCTACAATCATAGAGAAATAAATAATAGGAATATGTTGATATGAATGACAACAACATATCCTAGCAGCATCAATGTTCAACAATCATATGGTGTCCTAAGGTGTCACGGGACACCATATGACCCCTTAGGACACAATATGAACCTTAACGACACTTAAGGGGTTATATGGTACCGTTAGGAGTCATATGGTGTCCTAAGGGTCATAGGACATCATATCACCCCTTAGGACACCATACGACCAATAATGACACCATATGGTGTCCTAAGGGCTCATATGGTGACCTAAGGGGTCAAAGGACAACATACAACCCCTAACGACACCATATGGTGTCTTAAGGGCTCATAGAACACCATATGACTCATTAGGACACTATATGACCCCTAATGATGCTATATGGTGTCCTAAGGGGTCATATGGTGTCCTAAGGGATCATAAGACACTATATGACCCCTTACGACACAATATGGTGTCTTAAGGGGTCATAGAACACCATATGACCCCTTAGGACATAATACGACCAATTACAACACCATATGGTGTCCTAAGGGGTCACCGAATACCACATGACCCCTAATGACACCTAAGAGGTCCTAGGGGGTCATATGATGTCCTATGACCCGTTAGAACACAATATGACCCCCGAGAACACCATATGACCACTAATGATGTCATATGGTGTCCTAAGGGGTCATATGATACCATATTACTCAATAGGACATAATATGACCCCTAACAACACCTATGTTAGGATTCCCACACATACTGAGAGGGGGAGGTGAATCAGTATCTAACCAGTTTGATGATTTTCTTAAAACATGTAGAACATATTAATACTGTATACCAGTAAACAGAAAGTAATGCAATAAATAGAGATAACAACAACCACATGAAAAACACACCATAACATAATAGTTTAATGAGGAAACCCGGTGTGGGAAAAACCTCGGTGGGATTTGTGACCCACAATATTCACTTACTGGCCAATAAGAGAATATTACTTCTACAAGAGGGGCCTGCACATGTAGGAAGGCTAAGTGCTTAGAGCTCATTGCTCAATTACAAAATGGGAAGTCTCACTAACTTACAAAATGGATTATATTAATCCAATATCTTGTACTGCTTCAAAATAGCATCTACTATGCCAGATCCAGTACCGGTTTATAGCTCTGCTTCTTACATAAACCCTTAACCTATAATTTGCATAATAGGTTTGCCTTATTTTGCCTAATTACATCCTTTTTTCTTCCTCTCTCTATATTCAATGTTCTACAATGAACTCTTATATATATGAGTCATTTTACAACTTGCCAAGTTGGATTACAATGATTTTACAATATTTAACAAAATAAATTACAAACAAAATTCCTGTCAGCCTCTGTACAGATATACTTCCTTTCATTGTCGGTGGTTTGTGTGCTGGTGTAGAGTCTGATCTTGCTAGTGCCGGTGGATTGCCTTGCTGATGTCATAGGATTGTAAGGCTGCCATCAATGACAAAACCTTCAATCACCTACAATGTCTCATTGGAGTGTGCATTTTCCAACAATCTCCCCCTTTGGCATTGATGGCAACACTCATGAGAAAAATCCAAAAACTGTCATCCAAAAAGAATCTGTGGTATTGTCTTACCAAAAATTGTGTGCCAAAAGAATGTGTACTCCCCCTGAGTTGATGAGTCATTTTACTAATTATTTTTCTCATTCCACTACTCCCCCTTTGGCATCAATGACAAAGGTTGTCAAAGTGTCAATGAGTGTGGTTTCCTACTTCATCCTTGTAACCGGTTGGTTACAATCTACAAAAGATCTGCCAAAACTAGATTCAAGCTCTCAAGGAACTTTTTGCCATCTTTTATTGTGGCTTGTGTCCTCTGAATTGTACCGGTGAGGTGTTGCAATTGCTCTGCCAGTGTTTTCTATCCTTGAATCAAGGAATCACATATTTCTTTCCTTAAGGAGGTGAGATAGTCCAATTTTGGACTAAGTCTCCATTTAAGATCTTTAGCCTTTCCTTTTATTCTTTCTTTGTCTCTTTCCAACTTTAATAGTTCTTCCTCAAAACCTGTTATCTTTTGCTCAAAAATTGATAATGAATCAAATGAATTAATGAAATTGTCAGCTAGTTGATTTATTTCTTCCTGTATCTTGTTGATCTTCCTGTCTATATCAACTGTCAAAAAGTTAGTTTTACTTGTATCCCTGTACAAAGTTTTGAATTCCTTCAATGTGCTACATAGTTCCGGTAGAAGTGTGTCAAATTGCCTTGTACACTTCTTTATTTCTTCCTCAAAGAATTTGTGTTTTTCCTTCTCTAATCTCTCCTTGAATGCTTCCTCTTTTATTTGTTCAACTGTCACAGTGTTTTCAGTAATATACTTAGACAAAGTGCCAAGTTGACTCAAAGAATCTTTATTATCTACATTACATTTTGGTGCTATCAATTTCAAAATTGGAATGGTGTCATCTATTGATTTGTATGCCTGTGAGCTACAATTTGTTATCTTCTTTATGGAATCCAAAAGAACTTCTGTTACATTAGTTGGTTTAAATTCTGTACTTGAAGAGCCAACACTCTGTATTCCGCTGGTGGGAACATTTTCTTTGCTTGTGGTGACCTCTGGTAGGTCAGTTTGTGTTTCTATTTCTTTAAGAAAAGGTTTGTCTTGCTCAGCTGTTGCCGGTGGCACTGACTCTGTGTGAACCTGTTGTGGTGATGGAGCCTATTGCTCTACTTGTTTCTCTATGTTATCATCTATCGGTTTACCTTCTGTACCATCAATTACCAGTTGCTCATTTGCCATATATGTCTTCCCAGTTGTATCCTCGTCTACCACAATATTAACTTTCTGAGTATCAATGTCAACTATGTATAGTACCTCAGAGTTAGGATTTGTGTCCTCTTGTGGTATGTCCATGCTCTCACTATCCAGTTGATTATCAGTGGTCACTACCGGTGGAGTATTCAGAGGCGGTGGGGATAGATTATCTATTATTTTTATGCTAGGTAGTCCACCAACCTTTCCTTTTCCCTTATCCTTCTGATATACTTTGATAGGTTTGGGTTTTCTATATTCTTCCTACTTTTCCTTCTCTACAAGGAATATGTCCCATGCATTGGCAGTTTCCTCTGCAACCTCATTTACTCTACCAACCATAAGTGCTATATGCTAGTGTGTATTTGAGAATACTGACTGGTTAGCCTCTGCAATCAGATCATCTATCTCCTTTGGTGAGTTGACTGGGTATACAACAAGTAGTTTTTCAATTTTTATTTTCTTGTCAAGCTCTACAATAGCTTGCCTTCTAGCTTCAATCTGTTTAAACAGTTCTGCCGGTAATTCATCCACAACTTGCATCAAAAATTTCTTGTAGATATCCAAGTGTAGAATTACACTATTTTCAACTTTCTCCTTGTCATCAGCTGATAATGAATCATATAATTTATTGATTTTTTTTAGCTGTCCATCCTCTGTTATTTCATCTAGTAGTTTGTCAATTGGAGCAATGTTTTGTTGAGTTTTCTTCTTGGGTGTTATTTTCTCCTTCTTTGGAGTTATCTTCTTAGCCAGGGGCCTTACTGCCTATTCTTTCTGTCTAGTTATTCTAGGAGAAGGTGTAGATACCGGTGAAGGTTCTCTTTTCCTCACAACTCTGTTAAATGCAGTTGGCATATCACTTTCCGAAGAAGTTGCTACCAGTGAAAGGTGAGTTCCTGGCTGTAGTGCTACAAACTCATCCTCAGTGATACCGGTTTGTTTAAGTACATCTTCTTTGATAGCCTTTGCTTGCCTAGATCCTCTTCTTACTATTGCTTCTATCTTCTTTACCCTTTTCTTAGATTGAATTTGATTCTCAATAGTCTCAGCACTGCCAAATACCTCTTCTTCAGGTTCCTTGGGTGCTTCTAGAAGGGCTTTTGCATATGTTTCAATTATGTGGTCATCGGTTTCATAACCCATTTCAGTAACCCAGATGGTTCTTGGGATAACTACCTCCATCCAAATCTCATCCTTTTTAATAACAAAACATATTTCATCCTTATACTTAATTACAATTGCTTGTGATAGTCTGAATCTAGTATTCATCTGGGCCTTTAATGCTTGAAAGTACTCATTTATATTCTTTTTTCTATTGTCTCCCATGTTATTCAGTAAATATGATAGTTGTTTGCCTATTGGTATATCAAAACCAAGATTCTTGTTACCGATACCAGACACCTATTTTGTTATGTGCAACATTAAACAGACAAGTAGGTTTCCAAATCTAAATGTCCCCTTTTTATCTTTCTTAATTTTTCCAAGATTATCAATAAGCTCATCTTTCAACCATTCACACACATCTATTTTTGCATTATCCTTGATCATATCATAGGAACTCCTTATGCATAGACTAGAGATTGAATTTAACCTATTTGCATGGGTGGTTTTATAGCCTAAAATCATGCTAATGAATCTAACATTGATGTCGGTTACATCATTCACTCTTAAAGATCTCTTGTCAGATGTTGCACCTGTTAGGTTCATCACCAGGTCATTTGAGACCTTCTTTGTCTTATCAGGTCTATTACCGATGGGGGGTAACCCTGTCATAGCCTTGACTGCCTCTTTAGTGATTTTGTGAACAGAGTCTAACCAAAAGAATGCACCATGTACCTTGCTTAAAACTATCCTTATAACTTCCTTAGGGAAATCTGGAATACTGAGAATTTTAGTGAATCCTAGGGTTTCAACTATTTTGTGTTCAGGTTTCACATTACCGGAATCATCACAATCTTATACATGTTCTTGATTTCCTCATCACCTAATTCTTCTATGTGACAATGAATGTACATTCTAGGGTCTTCTGCAAAGACTACTCCTTTGGGAATTTGAGAGAATGCACCAACATTATCATCCTTCTTAGCAATTTTGGGAACTAACTGAAATACGGGTCTAAGGCACTTGATTACTTCGACTACAGTAGGGTTTGCTATGAATTCAAGAACAGATGAAGAAGCCATGATTATAAATACCTTTATCTGCCTTAGGAAAGATTGCTTGCTGAATTGCTTTGCTTCTTTGCTCAAAATGTCTTTGCTCAGGAATTTTTGTGCTCTTTGATTGTTTGAATGCTCGGTGAAATGAAAATGGAGCCTAAAACATTGATTTATAATGTTAATTTTGCCAACTACCACATTTAATGCTTGCCGGTTAAGTAATCACTTAATTTATATGTCGGTATAGAAGTAATTTCAACTTCTTACCATCAACTGAGGGAATTATAGCATGTTTCACATTTGATTGCCAAACCCTCAAGGAATTTTCTTTAGTTTGATGAAGAATCTCCTGCCGGTGGAGTGTTACTCTATTTTTCCGGTGGAGGAGTATTCCTATCAACATTTAGTTTTGATTTCCTGATCCATTGTTTTGAGAATTCCTACTTAACTTCTTCAACTTTTTTTTTACCTTTAAAACTAGGACCTTTGTTATTTACCAATGAGGACTTGCTTCTACAAAATTTAGCAATATGTCCAATTTTGTTACAAGCATAACAAGTCACATTATTTTTCTGAATAGCTTTCCCATATCCTATGCCGGTTTGTGTTCTGTATTGATTAGATAAGTGTCCAAATCTTCCACAAACATAAAATCTCACATTTATTTTGCAATTTTCAGAATTATGACCAACTTTGTTGCATTTTGTACATTGACCGGTGGGTGTATTGGTATTCTGATAATTTCTAGATCTACATTGATTTTCTCTATGACCATACTTGTTACAGTTAAAGCATTTGCCATTAAATTTATAAGTAGTAGGTTGTCTTACCAGTTTGCCATGATCCTGTGTGTTTGCAGTACTGGAGCTTTATCCAGCTTCAAAGCCAAGTCCACAAGTGTCACCATTAGGTTTTTGATTCTTCAACAAATCACCAAGTTCTTCTAAGCTTTTCTTGAATTTTTCTTTGTGCTGATTTGTAGTATCCAGTTCTCTTTCTAAGATTTCTTTCTGTCTCATAAGTTCATTTGAGTCATTCTGTGCATGCATCAGATTTGTCTTCAACAAATCATTTTCATAGCTAAGACTTGTGTTCTCATTTGCAGCATCACTTAGTCTTCTAGTCAAATCTTCTTCATTCTTCTTTCTATCTTCAGTTTCCTTACAAAATCTCATAGTCATATCCTGCATCTCATTCTTTGTTGTCATGTTCTCTTGTTTCAGCTTATCTATCAGATCATTAAGAGTTTCCTTTTCATCATTCTCATTTTGCATCTTTTCACAAAGTTCTCTTCTCTTGTTTCTTGCAATGGTAAGATTTTCTTGAAGTGCTTGAATAATATCCTGTGCAGCCTTTAAATCATCTTCAAGTTTGATATTTTTCAACTTTTCAGCATCATAGTCTAAGAGAGCTGCTTCTAATTGCTTCATCAAGTTTTCCATCTCTACCAGTGTCAAGATTTTCCTCAAGCTGTTAGGCTTTTGAAAATGGAGGACCAAGCTCTGATACCAATTGTTAGGATTCCCACAGATACTGAGAGGGGGGGGTGAATTAGTATCTAACCGGTTTGATGGTTTTCTTAACTTAAAACATGTATAACATATTGATACTATATACCGGTAAACAAAAAGTAATGCAATAAACAAAGATAACAACAACCACATGAAAAACACACCATAACACAATAGTTTAACAAGGAAACCCGATGTGGGAAAAACCTCGGTGGGATTTGTGACCCACAATATTCACTTACTAGCCAATAAGAGAATATTACTGCCATAAGAGGGGCCTGCACATGCAAGAAGGCCAAGTGCCTAGAGCTCACTTCTTAATTACAAAATGGGAAGTCTCACTGACTTACAAAATGGATTATATTAATCTAATGTCTTGTACTGCTTCAAAATAGCATCTACTATGCTAGATCGAGTACTGGTTTATAGCTTTGCTTCTTACATAAACCCTTAACCTATATTCGCATAATAGGTCTGCCTTATTTTGCCTAATTACATCCTTTTTTCTTCCTCTCTCTATATTCAATGTTCTACAATGAACTCTTATATATATGAGTCATTTTACAACTTGCCAAGTCATCTTACAATGATTTTACAATATTTAACAAAATAAATTACAAATAAAATTCATGTCGGCCTCTGTGCCGCTATGCTTCCTTTCACTGCTGGTGTCGGTGGTCTATGTGTCAGTGTAGAGTCTGATCTTGCTAGTGCTGATGGATTGCCTTGTCGGTGTCATAGGATTGTAAGGTTGCCATCAATGACAAAACCTTTAATCACCTACAATGTCTCATTGGAGTGTGCATTTGCCAACAACCTAAGGGGTCACATGGTGTCCTAAGTGGTAATATGGTGTCCTAAAGGATCATAGGACACCATATGACCCCATAGGATACAATGAGACCCCTAATGACACTATATGATGTCCTGAAGGTTCATACAACACCATAAGAACCCTTAAGATAAAATATGGCCCCTAACAACACCCAAGGGGTCATATGGTGTCCTAAGGGGTCATAAGACACCATATGACCCCTTAGCACACTGTATAACCCCTAACAACAACATATGGTGTTCTAAGGGGTCATATGGTGTCCTAAGGGGTCATAGGAGAAAATATGACCCCTTAGGACACTATACGATCCATAACAACACCATATCATGTCCTATGGGGTCCTATGGTGTCCTAATGGGTTATAAGACATCATATGATCCCTTAGGACACCATATAACCCCTAACGACACCTAAGGGTCATATGGTGTCTTAAGGAGTCATAGGACACCAAATGGTGTCCTAAGAGCTCATATGGCATCCTAAGGTGTCATGGGACACCATATGACCCTTTAGGACATAATATGACCCCTAACGACACCTAAGGGGTCAAATGGTGTCGTTACGGGTCATATGGTGTCCTAAGAGGTCATACGACACCATATGGTGTCTTAAGGGCTCATATGGTATCCTAAGGGGTTAGAGGATACCATATGACCCCTTAGGACACCATACGACCCCTAACCACACCATATGACCCCTTAAGACACAAGATGACCCCTAACCACATGCAAGGGGTCATATGGTGTTCTAAAGGGTCGTAGGACACTATATAACCCCTTAGGACAATATATGACCCCTAAAAACACCAAAGGGGTAGTATGGTGTCCTAAGGGGTCATAGGACACCATATGACTTGTCAGGACACCATAAGACCTGTAACGACAATATAAGGTGTCCTAAGGGGTCATATGGTGTCCTCAGAGGTTATAGGACACCATATGACCTATTAGGACACAATATGACCCCTAATGACACCTAAGGGGTCATATGGTGTTGTTTGGGATCATATGGTGTCCTAAGAAGTCATAGGATACCACATGACCCCTTAGGACACCATACGACCCCTAATGACACCTAAGGGGTGATATGGTGTCCTACGGGGTCTTAGAACATAAAATGACTCCTAAAGACACTTAGGGGGTAATATGGTGTCCTTAGGGGTCATATGGTGTCCTAATGGGTCATAGGACACCCTATGAGCCCTTAGGACACCATACGACCCCTAATGACACCTAAGGGGTCATAAGACACCACATGACCTCTTAGGACACCATACGATCCCTAATGAAAATATATGGTGTCCTAAGGGGTCATATGGTGTCCTAAAGGGTCATAGGATACCATATGACCCGTTAGGACACAATATGACCCCTGACAACACCTAAGGGGTCATAGGACACCATATAACCCCTTAGGAAACCATACGACCCTTAACGAAACCTAAGGGGTCATGTAGTGTCTTAAAGGGTCATATGGTGCTATGACCCCTAATGACACCATATGGTGACCTAAGGGGTCATATGGTGTCCTAAGGGGTCATATGGTGTCCTAAGGTGTCACGAAACACCATATGACCAATTAGGACATAGTATGACCCCTAATGACACCTAAGGGGTCATATGGTGTCCATAGGGGTCATATGGCATCCTAAGGGGTCACAGGAAACCATATGACCCCTTAGGACACCATATGTTGTCTTAAGGGCTCATATGGTGTCTTAATGGGTCAAAGGACATCATATGACCCCTGACAACACCTAAGGGGTCATAGGACACCATATAACCCCTTAGGAAACCATACGACCCTTAACGAAACCTAAGGGGTCATGTAGTGTCTTAAAGGGTCATATGGTGCTATGACCCCTAATGACACCATATGGTGACCTAAGGGGTCATATGGTGTCCTAAGGGGTCATATGGTGTCCTAAGGTGTCACGAAACACCATATGACCAATTAGGACATAGTATGACCCCTAATGACACCTAAGGGGTCATATGGTGTCCATAGGGGTCATATGGCATCCTAAGGGGTCACAGGAAACCATATGACCCCTTAGGACACCATATGTTGTCTTAAGGGCTCATATGGTGTCTTAATGGGTCAAAGGACATCATATGACCCCTTAGGACACCATACTGTTGGCATTTTTGATGTTTTTGTTGTGATTGTCATTGATGGACACACACTTGCATTGAGATCCTCTTTATATATATAAGTTAGAGCACAACCAGTATTTATTCCAACCGGTATGTTGTATTATAGTCTTTATACTATTGGTGCTTTGCAGAATGTGTTTCTCAGTCTGAAGTGGCATGTTGACCCCAACCGGTTCGTGGATCCCAAGAGGTACGAAGGACCAAAGTGGCATAACACATTTTTTCTAGTCTTCATTTTTGTCAAACCGACAACCAACATTTTGTGATGAGTTACCATCCATTGATTGTTTGATGGTACTGACACATTAACGGTGCTTTTTGTGTCGTGTTACCAAGTTTGTCCAGGTTCATTGAAATTAGGAAATTGTAATGTAATCCTATTGGACCGACATGTAATCAGATTCCTTTTTAAGGACATCATGTCTAGGGTTTTATATAGTTGATGAGGTCGAAGCAAAAGTTTATGTTATTGCTAGGGTTTAAGGTGGTTGAGGAGTTGGAAAGAATATGAATGTGTAGAAGACTGAAGTAATGCAGGAGTGCATTAAGAATGAGCTATCAAGGATCTAACCGAGTAGTCTGTGCTATTAGATAGATCAAACACTTGTTGATTACTCACATCTTTGACAAGTCTATAGCCCTTAACCGGGTAGGCCCAAAAGCCCTTTTGTAAATCCTCTAACAAGGTGGTTCACATATGTGGATCTAAAATCCTCTAGCAAGGTAGTCTTTAATCGGACTTATCTCCTAACAGAGATTGAGATTCCTAACAGGATCTGTTCTGGTAAAGAACATTGTAAGACCTTAACCGGTCTGGTTCCTATTCTGCAGATAGTGACTTGCGAGTTCCATCTCACCATGGTTTTTCCCATTTGGATTTCCACGTCAAAATCTATTGTGTTATGGTGTTTGTGCTTCTGTGGGTGAATGAATTATTAGCTATTTGGTTTGCATGTTTGTTAACCGGTTTGTTTGTTAATCTATTTTACCAGTTTATTGTTAGTCTTGCAAAGTGTTTAAGTGCAAATATTTTTTGGCATACTAATTCACCCCCCCTCTTAGTATTCATCAATTGGTATCAGAGCCAACCTTTCTATAAGTTTAAGTACTTGGAAAGAGATATGGGGGAATACACTTTGAGGGAACTTACCCACTGACTCACTCAGTCTGAACAAGCCTATGATGATCTTATGGTCAAATACAAGGCATCTCAAGCAAAAAGAAGAGAACATGTAGAAAAGTTGATGGAGCTATCTGAAAATAGTTCTTTAGATGAAGCAGACATGGAAGCCCTAATTGCTGAAGTAAATAAGTTGAATGAATCAAACTCCAACCTGAGAAAGGAGTTGGAAGGATTGACTATTTGGATGAGTCAAGAGCTTGAGAATCAGAGTAAAACTAAAGATCTGGTGAAAGAAAGAGATCATGAGATCTCCAAGCTGAAACAAGAGATCAGTGCCCTAAATGCTCAACTCCATGCAAGCAAAGTGGAAAAGGAAGACATGCAAGGAGAACTGAACATTGCCATCTTTGAGAATGAAAACCTATTGGTAACAAATGCTTCTATTTCTAAAGAACTCTCTGAGTCAAAGGAAATACTTGCTATGTTCAACAAGAGCACTGTCAAGCTAGAGAAAAAGCTTGAATATGCCAAACCGGTCAAGAATACCAATGGACTTGGTTATTCTGGTCATGAGGAAGGTGAGACCTTTGGTACAAATGTTAGAACATCAAAGAAACAATCAACATCAAAGGATAAAGGTAAGCAAAAGTTTAAACCTATTTGTTTCAACTATATTAAAGAAGGACACATTGCAAATGTGTGTAGGAGTAAGGCTTACAACAATTTTCCTTATTTACTAAATGATAAGCCTAGATCCTATAGATTTGATGGTAACTATTATGCATGCAACAAGTATGGGCATAGAGCATTAGAATGCAAGTCTATTATGATTAACACTGGAAGATATCCTCAGAGGACCCAAGGAGTTGGTCCCGAACCTTTTGTGAACCAGAGTCACAACTGGTTTAATGCCTTTAATCATTAGCCAAGAAGTGGTGGTTATCAAGCAGGAACTGGATGGAGAGAAAATTGTATGATCTGTCATGGTCATGGTCATGGTCACACTGCTGCAGCATGGAGGAGAAAGAATGGAAAGATGAATAATGGACCTTGGAGAGCACCTGGATTGGTCTACTATCATTGCAACAAACTGGGTCACATTGCCAGATTCTGTAGATCAAGAAAGAACATATCTAATGATATACCGGTCACTCCAGAAGGAAACATTAATGTTGACACTGTTCAAGCGGACATGAACAAAACCTAGAAGAAGAAACTAGTGGTGTTACAAGAGGAGCATGTTTCTGCACCTAGTGTGGAAATCATGGAATCGGCAAACTAAGCTTCAGAAAAGTTTAGGGGGAGCAAAAGGTGAAATGTTTCGAAGCCTTGGTTTACACTGGTAAAAGACCTTAACCGGTATGTGATACCTGTCGTTTGGCAGAAGACTGAAAATGGTAAAAAGGCAAATTAGGGTTTACACCCTAATGGAGGAGCATTAATGACGGTAGGTGAGGAGTATGTTTAAAAGCATTTTTCAAATCATTTCTCACTATCACTTTTTGAGTGAGGAAAAGTTTTTTAAAGAGTAGAGCGACGATAAGGTGATTTGAGCAGAGATTTTGAGAAGTTGAGAAACTACAAAGGAGATTCAAATTCAAACTGGAAATGGTCAAGTGGAGAACACAAAGCGGTGATTCAACAACCGATGGAGTGTGAAGTGAAGGAGAATTGGCAAGCCCTAATTTCACGTGTTTCAAAAGGTATTTCTCGAGTTCTTAAGATTTCTATCATGGCTTCTGCATCTCATACCAGTTCTAGTGCATTTGTCGAGTCTACAAGTTTTATTCAACGAAATTCCAAGTATAATGCCCTATCACAAGTTCCGGCTGGTGTGATAGTAGAAGAGGGAATTTTTGACTACATAGATTGCAAGATAGAAGACCTAGGGTCTCTAGCTATCCACACCCAGTTAGGTTTATTTTGTAGAAAAGATAAGAAGATCAAACTGGAGTTTAATATTTTGGAGAAGAAAAAGCTCCACAATGTTGTTTACTTCCTAGAGGATTTCATAGAGGATCATATAAGGATCATTCTGAGTAGAGTCCATGGTGACAAGATGTACTTGGAGAGAACACATGATATCATGCCATAGGGAATTCATGCAGTCATCGGTTTCTACAACACAAGGGAAGTGCCAGCCCTTAGGACGGTAAGAAAAACTCAAATGACTAAGCTCACCAATTCAGTGAGTGACTCTCGAGGCATGATAGTCAATTCTATCAAGGATGATCTGGTGAAGTATGCATGCATGGTGATTGAATACCGGACATTCTCAGCTAGCAAAATTAACTCTGTATCTGCTGCAGCGGTAAATGCCACTTACCAGATGATAAAGGAGAATGCATCATTTGATCTGTGCACCAGTATGCAGAGACAACTCCTGTTGAATCTGAAGTCAATCAAACAGGATAATACATTAAGGTTCAAGTTTGGACAACTACTGGTTGGGTTGTTCTTCTATTTCCAAGGCTACTTTCTAGGAGTAGGAGATGTCCAATGGTCTGGTGACCAACTGGTGACCAAGCAAATCAAGGAAAGCATTGAAGTAATTTGAACTGGCTACCCTGATATTCTAAACAAGCATTTTGATGAGTTCAGAAGGAAGATGAGCCAAAGAGTGAGGATATCAGGTGACATCGTCAAGAAATATGAAGACAATATCTGCTTCACCATCCAAGTAGATAAATGCATAATGGAGGCTGTTGAGCCTAGACAAGAAGAAGTGGAGCCAATGGGCTATGAGGTGATGTACAATATGCTAGAAGGGTATGCCTCTACCCTTATTGCCTCACCACTTGATCCTAAGGCAAAGAGAACCAGCACCTACCTAGAGAGGATAGCATCGGTTGAGGAACCACCAACAATAAAAAAAAAAGAACCGGCAGTAAAGAAGGCAAAGGCAGTGCCTGCAGCATCAGCATCGGTTACTATGACAACTCCAAAAGTGACCAAGTGGTCACCAGCCAAGAAGAAACCAGAAGCAGCACTGGCTAAAGTGTTCAAGAGAAAGAGGAAGACAAGTAATACCTCTCAAGACTTAGAAGAAACTATGTCTAAGGAGCAGCCCAAGAAGGTGAGATAGATAAGAAAGAAGACAAAGAATGAATCGACATCATCCACATTGGTAAATATTGATATCTCCTCCTACAAACCTTTGACACATTGTCAAAGAACCATAAAAAACATTAGGAGAAAAGTATTGAATGATTTAATTGATTATTTTGATGACTTTAATGATGATGAAAAGGAGGTGGTGGAAAAATAAATAATTCAGTATTTATGTGTTAATGACCGGTCCCCTTCAGAAATTAGATCTGAAACACCAGATTCTTTGTATAAGTCCTTAGACAATAAATGGTGCATTGCCATAGTGCAGAAACAAGAAATAAGAGAAATTTTTTTTGCTGAACATTTTCCTGATGTCTCAAATTCGGAACTGTTCGATGTAATGAACAAATACAAAGGTCTTTTCTTCATGAGAAGAAGTCAACTATTGTTACTAGAAGGAAAAGGTAAGGAAGTGCTCAAGGATACACACACTCATACTCTAGATGCTTTGAAGATGCATCGAGTGGCTGAAGCCAACCGACAAGCTGAGAAAGAATCGGTTATATCCAAACCAGGTGAAGCACTTGATGATGAAGGAAATCCAGTTGATGAATTGGTTGACACTATTGATGTCGATGCCCTGGACAAAGAAGATGTTACTCAGGAAACACCATTTGAGGCAACAACACAGGAGCAACAGGCTAAATGGGTTAATAAGCAAGCTGAAGACAGACAGGAAGCAGCAAAGGAATAGGCAGAGTAGAGGAAAAATGATGAAGAGGAGAAGAAGAAAAAGGATGAAGAGGAGAAGAAGAAAAAGGATGAAGAAGAGAAGAGGAAAAAGGATGACAAGGAGAAGAAGAAAAAGGATGAAGAAGAGAAGAAGAAAAAGGATGAAGAAGAGAAAAAGAAGAATAATGAAGAAGAGAAGACGAAGAAAGATGAAGAAGAGAAGAAGAAAAAGGAGGAAGAAGAGAAAATAAAAGAAGATGAAGAGAAAAAGCAGCATGAAGATGAAAGGAAAAAGAAGGAAGAGGAAGAGAAAGAAGAGGAGAAGCGAAAGGAAGCAGAAAGGAAAAAGGCAGAGGAAGACAAAGCAGAGGAAAAGAGAAGAGAAGCAGCAAAGAAGAAAGCGGAAGAGGTCAAGGTAGGAGAAGCGGAGAAGAGCACCCAGATGGAGACTTCAAAGGAAACCGGAAGTCAAGCCAAACAAGCTGATCTCTCCAGTCCTATCGATCTCTAGTCTGCAAGTGAAACAGAGCTAATGCAGAGCATCAAGGTAGCTCAAGAGCACCTTGAAATCATTTGACGGAAGAAGGAGCAGGATGTAATTCAAGCGGCTGTGGATACGCTTACCGGTTTGATACCCGATACAAATCTTCCCAACACTGATTCATCACTAGCTAAACTCAAGCTCCTATGCACAGTAGTGGATGATTAGGTGCAGAGCCTTGAAGAGGCAGCAAAGGCTAATGTCAAGAAGGAGCATCAAAAAGCTCTTAATATAGCTCTGGTGAAGAAGTTGAATGAGCTCTAGACTGAACTGAAGAAAGAACAAAAGGATATAAGGGATGCTCTAGATGAGGGGAATTTGCTACTCAGCAAAATCTGCCAACCCCATCTATTCTATGATGATGTGCTAGCTCAAAAGCAAAAACTTGAAAAGGACTTGCAGTCCTACTTGAGAACATTTAAGCCACCTTATGACTCCTTCACAACTTATGGGCAAACCATTCACCGGTTTCACATTCAGTCAGCAAAAATGGAGCAAGAGATCAGCACTCGGTCTAGAGATTTGCAAGAGCTACAACTGGTTCTACTCCATTGATTGCAAATTCTTTAGAAGTGCTATCTGAACCTGGATGCCTTAACAGTTACACAAGAGATGAGCACAATTGATGCCATGGAAGAATAGGTCTCCCAGATATAGACAGAGCAAGAAGTAGCCACCTCCCTACTTGAGTCCTGGTCTTTGTTGATGAAACAATTCTTGCAGGACTTTAAATCTATTTTTGACAAGTATCATTCCTTGTTGTCATAAACTTTTATTATTTTTCATATCAAATGAAAATAGGGTTGTTTAGTTGTACTTTGTCATTGTTGGCAAAGGGGGAGAAGACTTCTATTTGGAGAAGTATTTGGTAATCAAAATTTTGATTATATGCTCTGAATATCTCAATGTTTATGCTCTATATGCAAAAGTGCTATAAATTGTATTGTTAAAAGGATAGTGTATATGCTTAGGGGGAGCAATTTTGCTAATGGCATGATTTTGTTGTAACTGACTTAGGTGTCAAAATTTTATTTTCCTAAGTGTTGCCATCAATGCCAAAGGGGGAGATTGTTGGCATTTTTGATGTTTTTGTTGTGATTGTCATTGATGGACACACACTTGCATTGAGATCCTCTTTATATGTATAAGTTAGAGAACAACCGGTATTTGTTCCAACTGGTATGTTGTATTATAGTCTTTAGACTATTGGTGCTTTGCAGAATGTGTTTCCTAGTCTGAAGCAACATGTTGACCCCAACCGGTTCATGGATCCCAAGCGGTATGAAGGACCAAAGCAGCATAACATATTTTTTCTAGTCTTCATTTTTGTCAAACCGGCAACCGACATTTTGTGATGAGTTACCATCCATCGATTGTTTGATGGTGCTGACACATTAACGGTACTTTTTGTGTCATGTTACTAAGTTTGTCCAGGTTCATTGAACTTAGGAAATTGTAATGTAATCCTATTGGATCGACATGAAATCAGATTCCTTTATAAGGACATCATGTCTAGGGTTTTATGTAGTTGATGAGGTCGAAGCAAAAGTTTATGTTATTGCTAGGGTTTAAGGTGGTTGAGGAGTTGGAAAGAATATGAATGTGTAGAAGACTGAAGTAATGCAGGAGTGCATTAAGAACGAGCTATCAAGGATCTAACCAAGCAGTCTATGCTATTAGATAGATCAAACACTTGTTGATTACTCACATCTTTGACAAGTCTGTAGCCCTTAACTAGGTAGGACCAAAAGCCTTTTTGTAAATCCTCTAAAAAGGTGTTTCACATCTATGGATCTAAAATCCTCTAGCAAGGTAGTCTTTAATCAGACTTATCTCCTAACAGAGATTGAGATTCCTAACAGGATCTGTTCTGGTAAAGAACATTGTAAGACCTTAATCGGTCTAACCTTAACCGGTCTGGTTCCTATTCTGCAGATAGTGACTTTTAAGTTCCATCTCACTGTGGTTTTTACCATTTGGGTTTCCACATCAAAATCTATTGTGTTATGGTGTTTGTGCTTCTATGGGTGAATGCATTATTAGCTGTTTGGTTTGCATGTTTGTTAACCAGTTTGTCTGTTAAACTGTTTTACTGGTTTACTGTTAGTCCTGCAAAGTGTTTAAGTGCAAAGATTTTTGGCATACTAATTCACCCCCCCGTCTTAGTATTCATCACATACAACCCCTAACCATATTAGGATAACCAGTGAACAACTGAGAGGGGGGGGGGGTGAATCAGTTGTTAACAGATTATAACTTTTAATCCACAATACAACTTTAAACACATCAAGTACCAATAAAGCACATACAAATGCTGGTAAACAATACAACTTAATAATTAACTAGATAATCAATGCAAAACAACCATACCACATAACACCATGATTTGTATGTGTAAAACTGAGAAAAAGGGAAAAATCATGGTGGGAAGCCTACCCACAGTCAGATGATACTTCTGTAGAAAGTATGTGTTACAATGAGGGGCCTGCACTTGTAGGAAGGCACACTGCCTAGAGCGTACCGCTCATTACAAAAGACTCTCATTGACTATAGAGAGGCTACAACCATCTCAAAATAAATGGACAACAATCCAATAGAGTGAACTGTTAGAAATAACATCTACCATGCCTGATTACAGTCCTAGTTAAGCTTAGTGTCGGAGGACTAAATGCTCTTCTGAATCCAATTTGATCACCAATGATCAACCAAATCTTCTACTTGAATGATATTATAATATTCACACATTACATTCCTTGACCGTGACCTTTCCAATAACCATGATACACTACAAAGAGTTTCTACCTCTTATTTATACAAACCCTAAGGCCTAAACCAATTAGGTCAGCCACCTAAAAGATATTATATAATTCTTTATTACAATGATATGCCATGTCGGCTTAAGACCAAAACAATAATAACATATCCATAAGTCATCTTGAAACATCCCAGTAACGTGTAGAATACACATTAGCATGATATCGGTCCATAACCTAGATAGGTACCAGATCTATTATAGGTCCACCACGCCAAAGAAATGTCTTCAAGCAGTTGAAGCATGATCAAAGAACATCTTCAGCATCCTGAAATCCATGAAGAAGTTGCACCAACATCAATTATGCATCATGTCATGATTCCTCAATGAAAGCTCTGTCGGTAAAGCCTTAAACTAGTGCCAGTAAGGGTTTACCAGAGTGTATGATAGCATCCGATTACCAAATTAATACCAACTGGCCAAAACATGCTCATGGAGCATAAAACATACTTCACTAATCCAAACATGCTGGAAGTGTCCAACAGATAGTCTCTTCTACCAGTAACACTAGATCTTCTATCGGTAACCAAAACCCGTCTGTTAGTAACCAATCATAATAACTAGTGTTGACATCAATGACAAAACATCAATGTAACACATAATCAATTCATCCATAATGCCAACAATCTCCCCCTTTGGCATTGATGGCAACACTAGATGTGAAAAACATCTAAGTACCAAGAAGTGCCAAACAAGTCTCCCCTTTTGGAAGACAACCAACAATTTCCTGAGTATTAATAGCTCCCCCCCTGTGAATGATATCTCAGTAACGCTCAAAATTATTTTTCACATTACTATCACTCCCTCTTTGACATCAATGCCATAAATTTGATAAAAATATCAAAGGAAAAACCTCTGAATCTCAAAGCTGACTATTCCCCCTGAGTAGTAACACCACTAATCAGTGCCAGAATGAATCATGTCTTTGATAATGCATGTCGGACTGATGACAAACTTCATCAATCAAGTCTTTGCCGGATGGGCAGAAACCCCTAACCTATCTCTCAAATACTCAAATGATTCCTTAGACAGTGGTTTAGTGAATATTTCTTCATTCTGTTCTTTAGTGTTCACTTAAACCAATTTGACTTCCTTTTCTTCTACCTTGTCCTTCAGAAAGTTATACTTTATTGAAATATGCTTAGTCTTAGAGTGAAATACCGGATTCTTAGACATGTCAATAGCTGCAGAGTTATTACAGTAGATAACTACCGGTTCACTATAATTTACCTTGACATCCTTCAACATTTGCTTCATCCACAAGACTTGAGTGCAATTAGTTGCTGCTACAACATACCTGGCTTCTGTAGTAGATAAAGAAATGCATGACTATTTTTTGCTGATCCATGAAACTAGTTTCTTTCCAAGAAAGAAAGCTCCACCAAAAGTGCTCTTCCTATCATCAGTATCTCCTGCCCAATTTGAGTCAGTATATGCACATAAAGTGAAATCATCATTTCTGGAATACCATAAACCATATTCTGTTGTTCCTTGCAAATATCAGAATATCCTCTTTACTGCACATTTGTGATTTTGTTTAGGATTACTTTGATATCTTGAAACAATACTTACTACATTCATAATATCAGGTCTAGTTTGAGTTAGATATAATAGACCACCAATCATAGACTTATACCTTGTTAGATTTACCGGTGTAGAAGTATCCTTGATAGATAATTTCTCACTTGTCACCATAGGGGTACTTACCAGTTTGTAATTATCCATACCAAACTTATTCAACAATTCCCTCAGATACTTAGTTTGACAGATAAAAATGCCCTTGTCAGTTTGAGTAATCTGCAAACCTAAGAAAAATTTCATCTCACCAATCATGGACATTTCAAATTCATTCTTCATGTTGTTAGAAAATTCCATGCACAATTCATCTTCTCCTCCAAAAATGATATCATCAACAAATACTTCAATAATTAGAATATCATTATCAGTGATCTTATAATATAAATTACTATCAGCACTGCCTTTAGTAAAACCAAGTTTCAAAAGATATTTATCCAACCTTGCATACCAAGCTCTAGGAGCACGTTTCAATCCATATAAAGCTTTCTTCAATCTGTAAACCATATCTTTATCATTTGTTAATAAAAATACATTAGGTCGCTCAATGTATACTTCTTCCTCAAGCTCAACATTCAAAAATGCACATTTAACATCCATTTGATAAAACTTATAGTTCTTGTAATTTGCATAGGCAAGAAATAGTCTAACAACTTCAATTCTAGCTATAGGTGCAAATGTCTCACCATAATAAATTCCTTCCATTTGAGAATATCCTTTATAAACTAATCTAGCTTTGTTCCTTACAAATTGACCATCCTCATTTAGTTTATTCCTAAAAACCCATTTATTTCCAATAACATTCTTATTTTTAGGCCGGGGAACTATAGACCAAGTCTCATTTTTCTCTATCTGATCTAATTCATCTTCCATAGACTTTAACCAATTTTTATCCTTACAAGCTTCAATAAAAGTTGCTGGTTCAACTTGAGAAATAAGACATACCTCTTCATTTGCCATTTTTCTTCTTGTCATAACTCCCTTGTTCCTTTCTCCAATAATTTGATCTTTAGAATGATTTAATTTTACATACCTGGGGGTCTTTTGAAATTTAGGCTCACTGCTCTGATCATTAGTCACAGTTGAAATTTCTAATTGTGCTGGTGTAACTGTTTCAACTTTCTGTACTAGTTGAGGCATTGTTGCTTCAGTTATGATCATTTCCACTATTGGTTCCCTGTCATATGATATAGAATGATTTTTGTACTATTCATCCATTTTCACATTATCACTGTCCACAATTTTTTGCAATCTTTTGTTATAACATCTATATGCTTTGCTCTTAATTGAATAACCAAGAAATATCCCTTCATCACATCTAGGATAAAACTTTCCAATTGAATCATCTCTTTTGGTATAGCTTTTACTTCCAAAAATTCAAAAATACTTAATAATAGGTGTATGTCCAAACCATAGTTCATAAGGGGTCTTATCGGTTTCACCTTTGATGTGAACTCTATTGAATGTGTAAACTGTTGTGCTCAGTCCTTCTCTCTGGTAGATATGAGGCAATTTGGCTTCCATCATCATAGATCTAGTTGCATCCAAAATGGTTATGTTGTTTCTTTCAACTACTCCATTTTGCTAAGGAGTCCTAGGTGCAGATAGTTGTCTCTTGATTCCATTTGTCTCACAATATTTGTTAAATTCATGAGAAGTGAACTCACCACCATGATCTGATCTTAGAAATTTGATTTTCAATCCAATTTCTATTTTAACCTTCGCTTTAAAGATCTTGAATTTCTCAAAATCTTTAGACTTCTCCCTTAGAAAAGTCACCCACATCATTCTAGAATAGTCATCAAGAATCAACATGAAATACTTATCACCTTGAAAGCTTCTAGTCCTTGCTAGACCACATAAGTCAGTGTGAATCAAATCAAGTACATGATTAGATTTCTTATGTATGCTCTTAAAATAGCTTCTAACTTTCTTACCAAATTGACTTTCCTTACATACCGGATTATGAGGCTTCATAATCTTAGGTATATCTCTAAATGCCTTAGTTGAACTAATCTTAACAATACAATCAAAATTAACATGACACAACCTCTTATGCCATAGCCAACTCTCATCAATATGAGCAATCAAGCATGTCTTATTACTAGTGTTCAAGTGAAAGATATTACTTCCAATCTGAATACTGGCTGCAATCTCCAAACTAGTCTTGTTAATGATTTTGCATTTTCTATCTTTAAATTGAAGTTGAAAACCCTTATCAACCAATTGACCAACACTCAAAAGATTATTCTTTAAACCTTATACATAATAGACATTATCGGTATTATGCTTGCCATCCAAAGAAATAATACCTCTACCTTTGATCATACATGCCTTGTCATCTCCAAATCTGACTTGTTCGACATTGTATTCTTGTAGGGACGCAAATTTCCCTTTATCTCTAGTCATATGATGTGAGCATCCACTATCAATTACCCATTCATCCTTATCTTCAACTTTTGCTGCCAGGGCCTTCTCTTCTTTTTTGATAGCTGGTTCTAGTTCATCTTCCTTCAAATCATATAACACCCATTCTTTTCCATTTTCAGATCCACTAGCAGAGTCTTTTGCTGATTCATCTCCAAAGTCATCAGTTACTCCTTCCTCATTTGCTATATAGCATTGTTTACTTTTCTTGAATCTATATCTATTCTGGTTAGGCTTAGAAGATTTCTTAACTCTTTCCTCAAACCTTGCATTCCTTTCAGGACATCTAGATACAAAATGACCAATCTTATTACATGCAAAACATTTAAAAGGTTCTTTTCCTTCATACTTACTTCTAGTTGGTCCTTTAGGCACTCTTCTAGCAAATAAGGCTTCAAGTTGCTCAAGTTCTTCATCTTCTTTGCTCATGTGTTCCAATTATTTTGTATATAGGGATTTCCAATCACCTTTTCGAGTAGATGTTGATGATGATGTATGAAAAGAAGGTTCAGACTTTATAGCTCTAGAAGATGCAAATTCTTCAAGCTCAAAAGTAGATAATTTCCCAATCAGAATGTCTTTGTTAACTGAAGTGTTCACAATTGTTCTTAACTCATTAATTACAGTTGCCATCATCTTGTAAGCTGGTGGAATATCTCTCAAGACTTTGGAAACTATTTTATCTTCACTTATAAATCCTTCACAACATTGAATTCCCATAATAATCTCATTTACTCTTTCCATAAATACAACAATTCTTTTATTATCTTCCATTTTCAAGTTTTCATATCTTACCCGGTAACCATCAAGTTTAGCAATTTTGACAGTAGGATCACCTTCATTCAAAGTTTGTAATTTGTCCCACATAACCTTAGATGATGATTTATTAGTCAATCCCCTGATCTACTGATCAGTAAGTGCACACAAGAGGGCTTCTCGAGCTCTGTAATCATTTTTAATATTCTTATCCAAGTCTGTACGAACAAGATTGCCAGATGCCAGATCATAAGGTGTGTATCCTTTCTCAGTGATCTCCCAAATATCCTTTCCAAGACATCTAAGATGAGTCTCCATTCGAATTTTTCATATCCCATAATTTATTCCATCAAGCTTAGGGATTTCTCTTCTAAAAATAGTTTATGGTAGATTAGAAGTGTTAGTTGCCATAGGATCTACCTCAAGTGATTAAGCTTCTACAAAAGAGGACCAAAGCTCTGATACCAATTTTTAGGATAACCAATGAACAATTGAGAGGAGGGGGGGTGTGAATCAGTTGTTAATAGATTATAAATTTTAATCCATAATACTGTTAGGATTCCCAAAGATACTGAGAGGGGGGGGGGGGGTGAATCAGTATCTTGCCCGTTAATAGATTTTCTAACCTTATTAAATAAATTGCATTCCAAAATAGTGTACCAGTGAACAAGATTTAATGTAGTAAATATGAATAATAAACACAACATAGAAAGCACACCATAACACAAGATTTTTAACGAGGAAACCCGTTGTGGGAAAAACCTCGTTGGGATTTGTGACCCACAATATTCACTCACTGGCCAATGAATAAATATTACTTACAATAGGGGCTTGCAAATGTAGGATGGCCAATAGCCTAATGCTCACTGCTTAATTACAAAAGGAAGGCTCATTGATTTACAAAATGGATTATGCAAATCCAATATAATGTACTACTTTAAATCAACATCTTCTATGCCAGGTTCAGTACCGGTTTAAGCTCATACAATAACCATAAACCTTACTCCAAAATCTACCTTAATATTTACATATTACTTCTGCAATAATCTTCCCATGTCCGCATCTTAAATGATCTACAAGATCTCATACTTATATATGAGTCATATTACAATATGCCTTGTCGGCTTACAAAAAGATATTATAATTAAATACAATATGCAATAATTAAAATCATGTTGGTTGGGGTGCCAATAATCATCTTTGCCACTGCCGGTGAACTATCTGCCAGTGTAGAGTTTGTTGGTATTTTGGTATGGTTTTGTCATTGATGTCAAAACTTACTTTGGAGATCTAGCAACATTCACCGGCAAGCAGGAATCTATGCAATAGTTACTAGTATGTGATTAACTGGTAGGATATAATGTTCACCGGTACCTAGAATGACATGGAAGACACTTGGTAATGTCGAAGACATCATGTGGACACTTTATTTTGAAGTAATAATCATTGGTATATTCATATTTGCATATTTTCTTTTATCGGCAAATAGGTCCAAGGGCACGTCAGGTTTATCTAGGGTTACACTGACAGGTCACCTGATGGCAAATAGGTTATCTAGGGTTACACCGACAGGTTTATCTTTTCCAGATCAGCATGGCAAGCTATGAAGATGATTAATTATTGTTGTAAATGCATTAAGTCGACATTTTTAATCGGTTATTGCATCGTATATTATATTATTTGTAAAATGTTTTTATTGTAATATCTTGTAGAGCCAACCTACTAAAATTGGTCTTAGGGTATGGTATAAATATAAGATCTTATTTGTAAGATCAAGTGTGAATGTGGAAAAAGATTTAAGTGAAGGTATATGCGAGATAAAGAAGAGGCATACACGAAGACATCATTTGAAGGTGAAGTTAGGTTTTTGTAAAAGCATATCAGCATTACACTAGTACTGAATTCAACATATGAAGATGCGATTTTGTGTAGTACATTCTTATTGGATTTAATCATCCAATTGTAGTCAGTGTGACTCCCATTTGTGATTGAGTAGTGAGCTCTGGGCTATTAGCCTTTCTGCATGTGCAGACCTCCTTTTGTACACTTACTATCTACAGTAGTATCATCTGATTGTGGGTAAGGTTTGCCACTGTGGTTTTTCCCCTTATAGGGTTTCCATGTACAAATATTGGTGTCATGTGTTGTGGATGACTTTGTGTTTATGTTTCATGCATTAATTCTTACTGGTATAGCAATTTACTATTAACACTGTCTACTGGCATACTAAACTGGTTTACTGGTATTAAGTATTAAGTTGGTTAATAAGTTTTTGATTTGAATTTATTAGACAACTGATTCACACCCCCCCTCTTAGTTGTCTCCAGGACCTAACAATTGGTATCAGAGCTTAGTCCTCCTTTTGTAGAAGTTTAACAACTTGAGGAGATCTAATGTCTACTAATTATTTTAGGAAGGATAGTCCTAAACTTGATGGAACCAACTATGGGATATGGAAGATCATAATGGAGACACAACTGAATTTCATCGGTAAAGACATCTGGGAAGTTACTAAGAATGGTTATACTACTGCTGTAGCTGGTCAGACTGCTCCAACTACTTTAGCTAAAGATGAAGAAAATGATTGCAAAGCAAGAGAAGCACTCTTGAGCGCATTATCAGATCAACAAATCATGGGATTATCAGATAGGTCTACTACTAAAGCTATTTGGGATCATTTGGAAACACTGAATGAAGGAGATTCCAGAGTCAAAATTACAAAACTTGAAAGCTTCCGAGTCAGGTATGAACATCTGAAAATGGAAGAAGATGAAAGGATTTCTGCTTTCATGGAAAGAGTAAATGAAATTGTTTTGGGTATCAAATGTTGTGGAGGAACCTTGAGTGAGGGTGAGATTGTTTCAAAAATCTTAAGAGGTTTGCCACCAACATATAAAATGAAGGTTACTGCTATAAATGAGTTGAGAACAATGCCTAATACATCAATAACTAGGGATACATTGATTGGAAAACTTTCAACTTTTGAAATTGAGGAGTTTGGTCCTATTGCTACTATAAAAACTGATTTGGCCTTTAAAGCATCAACATCATCCACTCCATCATTTGACAAATTAGACTGGAGAGCCTTTTATGCAAGAGACCTTGAAGAAACCAAGAAGGAGAATGAAGAGCTTGAAGAACTTGAAGCACTATTTGCAAGAAAAATGCTGAAAGGTCCAATTGGAAGTAAGTATGAAGGTAAAGCACCCTTTAAATGTTTTTACTGCAATAAGAATGGTCATATGGCTTCAAGATGCCCCGATAGACATGCTAGACTAAGAGAAGAAGCTAGAAGAACATACAAGCCTAATCCTGAATATCAGAGATATAGATTTAAGAAGAACAAAGATAAATCTTGTTACATTGCTGATGAAGGTGTGACTAATGATTCTGATGAGGATCCAATAGACAATGGATGGGTCTTTGTTGCTATAACAAAATATCAACCGACACTTACTAATCAACCGATAGAACAATCCCTAGCAGCTAAAGTTGAATCAAAGGATGAATGGATTATTGACTCAGGATGCTCACATCACATGACTGGAGACAAAGGTAAATTCTTGAACTTTCAAGAATACAATGGAGGTTTTGTAAGATTTGGAGATGAAAAAGCCTATTCAATCAAAGGTAAGGGTTCAATATCTCTTGATGGTAAACATAACACTGACAATGTCTACTATGTTGAAGGATTAAAACATAATATTTTAAGTGTTGGTCAATTAGTTGAGAAAGGTTTTCAGTTACAATTTAAAAATGGAAAATGCAAAATCATGAATAGAACTGGTTTGGAAATTGCAACCAGTGATCAGACTAGAGGTAATATCTTTCATTTGAATAATAGTGAAAAGGCATGCTTAATTGCACATATAGATGAAAGTTGGTTATGGCATAAGAGACTATGTCATGTAAATTTTGATTGCATGGTAAAAATCAGTACTTCTAAGGCAGTTAGAGATCTACCTAAAATTGTGAAACCTCAAAATACAATTTGCAAGGAATGTCAATTTGGAAAACAAGTTAGAGCTAGTTTCAAAAGTATTCTAGAAAAATCCAATAATGCTCTTGATTTAATTCACACTGATTTATGTGGTCCAGCTAGAACTAAAAGCTTACAAGGTGATAGATATTTCATGCTAATTATTGATGATTACTCTAGAATGTGTTGGGTTACTTTTCTCAGAGAAAAATCAGAAGCACTTGGGAAGTTCAAACTATTCAAAACAATGGTTGAAAATGAAACCGGTAAGAAAATCAAATGTTTAAGATCAGATCAAGGAGGAGAATTCACATCTAAAGATTTTAATACATTTTGTGAAGTGAATGGAATCAAAAGACAATTATCAGCACCTCGGACACCACAATAGAATGAAGTTGTTGAAAGGAAAAACAAAACTATCTTGGATGCAGCAAGAAGTATGTTATCAGAAGAAAATCTACCACATGTGTACTGGAGAGAGGCAGTAAGCACTGTTGTCTATACATTCAACAAAGTTCACATCAAAGGTGAAACTGGTAAGACCCCTCATGAACTATGGTTTGGTAATATTCCTACTCTTATTTCAAAATTTTTGGAAGTAAATGTTATATTAGAAGAGATGAGTATATTGGCAAGTTTGATCCTAGAAGTGATGAAGGAATATTTCTTGGTTATTCATCTAAGAGCAAGGCATATAGATGCTTTAATAAAAGATTACAGAAAATTGTTGAGAGTACAAATGTAAAGATTGATGAACAATTCAGAGGAACTTCAAGATATATAGACTCTGAACCGGAAATAGAAATTATGACAAATGAACCTACAATAAATCCACTGGTACAAAATGATGATCCAGTTACTCCGGTATCATGAGAGGATTCCATAGTAATTGAAGAACAACAATAGACTAAGACACCTCGGTATGTAAGACTGAATCATTCTCAAGATCAGATAATTGGGAGCAAATTTAAAGGAGTTATGACAAGAGGAAGATTGGAAAATGAAGAGGTATGTCTTTTTTCTCAAATTGAACCATTAACTATCAATGAGGCATGTGAAGATAAATTTTGGATTAAAGTTATGGAAGAAGAATTAGGACAAATTGAGAAAAATAATACTTGGACATTAGTTCCCCGGCCTAAAAATAAAAAAGTAATAGGAACCAAATGGGTATTTAGAAACAAACTTAATGAAGATGGTAAGGTTGTCAAAAATAAAGCAAGACTAGTGTGTAAGGGATATTCTCAGAAAGAAGGAGTTGATTACAATGAAACCTTTGCACCAGTAGCCAGAATTGAGGCAGTTAGATTATTTTTGGCTTTTGCAGCTCACAAGGATTACAAAGTTTATCAAATGGATATTAAATGTGCATTTTTGAATGGAGATCTTGAAGAGGAAGTCTATATTGAACAACCTGATGGATTTTCTTTGACAGATGACAATGATATGGTTTGCAGGTTAAGAAAAGCTCTGCATGGATTGAAACAAGCCCCAAGAGCTTGGTATGCAAGATTGGATAAGTATCTTTTAAAGATTGGTTTTACTAAAGGAAATGCAAATAGCAATTTATATTACAAAGTAACTAATGATGACATCTTGATTATTGAAGTATTTGTTGATGATATAATCTTTGGAGGAGAAGATGAATTATGTAAAGAATTTTCTCTTGAAATGAAGCAAGAATTTGAAATGTCTATGATTGGAGAAATAAAATTCTTTTTATGATTGTAGATCTTACAGACTGATAAAGGTATATTTTTGAGTCAATCATAAATACTTGAAAGAACTACTAAAGAAATTTGGAATGGAGAACTCTAAACCGGTAAGCACACCTATGAATACAAATGACAAATTATCTCAAAGGGATGAATCTATACCTGTTAATCCAACTAGATACAAATCTATGATAGGAGGTTTACTGTACTTGACACAAACCATAACTGATATTATGAATGTAGTATGTATAGTTTCTATATTTTAGAGTAATCCTAAGGAAAATCATGAATCAACAGTAAAAAGGATTTTCCGGTACTTACAAGGCACAACAAATCTTGGATTATAGTATCCTAAAGATGAAAATTTAGATCTATGTGCATATACAGATGCAAATTGGGCAGGAGATGTGGATGATAGGAAAAGCACCACTGGAGGAGCATTCTTTCTTGGAAAAATATTAGTCTCTTAGTTGAGTAAGAAACAGAGTTGTACATCTTTATCAACAGCAGAATCAGAATATGTTGCAGCAGCAACAAATTGTACACAAGTACTTTGGCTTAAACAAATGTTGAAAGACATAAAGGTAAAATGCAAGGAACCTATTACTATATACTGTGATAACACTGCAGCAATTGATATATCTAAAAATCCGGTATTACATTCTAAAACAAAACATGTTTCTATCAAACTGAATTTTCTAAGGGAAAAAGTTGAAGAAAAAGAGATAAAAGTGGTTTATGTGAATACTAAAGAACAACTTGCAGATATTTTCACAAAACCTTTGCCTAAGGAAACTTTTGAGTATCTCAAAGATCAGCTTAGAGTCATACCACCATCAGTAGTGACTTAGACAGTTGATGATTGTCATCAACCGGCATAATTAAATGGACAAATCTTTTATTTCGGTATTTGATGAGGAAGCTACTTCTCAAGGGGAGTAGTTGGTATATTGAATTGGTTGGTATTTTGTATGAACTTGACTTTTTGTGAGTTTGGCATTTGATGTCAAAGGGGGAGAGATATCTATGGAAAAACACATTATCTTTTTGGTAAGAAAAAGAGATTTTAGGGGAGAGATTTCGAAAAACACATGAAATATTGGTATTGTTACTCCCAGAGGGAGAAATAGAGATTGTTGGTTTTTGTACTTGGCATTTCTGTTTTGGCACTGTGATGGTTTTTCCATCTTGTGTTGCCATCAATTCCAAAGGGGGAGATTGTTGGTATTTTGGTATTGTTTTGTCATTGATGTCAACACCTACTAAATACACCTACTTTGGAGATCCAGCAACATTCACTAGCAAGCAGTAATCTGTGCAATAGTTACTGGTATATGATTAACCGGTAGGATATAATGTTCACTGGTACCTGGAATGACATGGAAGACACTTGGTAATGTCGAAGAAATCATGTGGACACTTTATTTTGAAGTAATAATCATTGGTATATTCATATTTGCATATTTGCTTTTACCGGCAAATAGGTCCAGGTTATCTAGGGTTACACCGGCAGGTTTATCTTTTCCAGATTAGCATGGCACACTATGGAGATGATTTATTATTGTTGTAAATGCATTAAGCTGACATGTTTAATCGGTTATTGCATCAGATATTATATTATTTGTAAAATGTTTTTATTGTAATATCTTGTAGAGCCGACCTACTAAAATTGGTCTTAGGGTATGGTATAAATATAAGATCTTATTTGTAAGATCAACTGTGAATGCAGAAAAAGATTTAAGTGAAGGTATATGTGAGATAAAGTAGAGGCATACACGAAGACATCATTTGAAGGTGAAGTTAGGTTTTTGTAAAAGCATATCAGCATTACACCGGTACTGAATTCAACATATGAAGATGTGATTTTGTGCAATACATTCTTATTGGATTTAATCATCCAATTGTAGTCAGTGTGACTCCCATTTGTGATTGAGCAATGAGCTCTAGGCTGTTAGCCTTTCTGCATGTGCAGACCTCCTTTTATACACTTACTATCTACAGTGGTATCATCTGATTGTGGGTAAGGTTTCCCATTGTGGTTTTTCCCCTTACAAGGTTTCCACGTACAAATATTGGTGTCATGTGTTGTGGATGACTTTGTGTTTATGTTTCATGCATTAATTCTTACCAGTATAGCAATTTACTATTAACACTGTCTACCGGCATACTAAATTGGTTTACTGGTATTAAGTATTAAGTTGGTTAATAAGTTTTTGATTTGAATTTATTAGACAACTAATTCACCCCCCCCTCTCAATTGTCTCTGGGACCTAATAGAGTTTGTCGGTGCTGGCGCCTGCTGGTGCCATAGGATTGCAAGGTTGTCATCAATGACAATACCTTCAATCACCTACAATTTCTCATTGGATTGTGAAATGCCAACAAATACAACCTTAAACACATCAAGTACCAATAAAGCACATATAGATGCTGGTAAACAATACAACTTAACAATTAACTAGATAATGAATGCAAAGTAACCATACCACATAACACCATGTTTTGTACGTGGAAAACCCAGAAAAGGGGAAAAACCATGGTGGCAAGCCTACCCATAGTCAGATGATACTTCTACAGAAAGTATGTGTTACAATGAGGGGCCCGCACTTGCAGGAAGGCACACTACCTAGAGCGTACTGCTAATTACAAAAGAGTCTCACTGACTACAGAGAGGCACTAATACATTTGGACTAGATTTCCAACTGAGGTTTTCGACAGAGAAGGTATATTATGGCCAAATTTGATTTGTTTTTGAAAAAATGCCCGCATTCATCATAATTCCAATGATAATTTCCCATTTGGTTTTGACAAAGAAGGCATTAGAAATGAGAATTTTCTTTTTTTCAAAAAAGTGCTCGAGTTCGTCGTAATTCCGATGACAACGACCATTACTTTAAAAAAAAGAAGAGGGGAATTCATTTGTGCATTGCAATCCCGCGTAGGCGTTTGTGGTTACTTCAACCACCAAGAACATCAAACCCACGTCGAAGGCATTTGTTGCATTGCTTGCAATCCCGTGCAGGAGGTAGATTCAAATTGCCCTAGTTTTTAATTTCATGTTGCAAAAAATATACATGTGGTGGTTAATTGCCCTAGTTTAATCTCATAAAACCATAGAACTGTGATTAAGGAGTGAGCGTTCAATTTTGTAGCAACAATCCCTTCCTCCCATGTATGTGTGTATTGATTGTTCACATGAGATCACATCTCTTTGTGGCATCGTATCAAACAATTCACGAGCCTTGTCCATGTTTCCACATTTTGCATTCATATCAAGCAGGGCATTTGCAATTACAACACCTAACAAAATTCCTCTATCCATTATGCTTTGATGGATGTCCATACCCTATTCCAAAGCTCCCATTTTTGCACAAGCAGGGAGGATGATGGCAAAGGTTGTGGAATTTGGCTTTATGCCTTCCAATTTCATTTTCTTGAAAGTGTCTAAACCCTATTTGACAAATCCATTTTATGCATATCCAGTAATCGTCGTAGTCCACGAGACAACATTTCTTTTAGGCATTCTATCAAACAGTTCACGTGCCTTGTCTATGCTTCCACATTTTGCATAAATGTCTACCAGGGAAGTTGCAACTACAACATTTGACAAATTTCCTCTATCCTTTATGCTTCAATGAATGTCCATACCCTGTTCCAAATCTCCCATTTTGGCACAGGTAGGGAGGATAGTAGCAATGGTCATGGAATTTGGCTTTACACCTGCTGATTGCATTTGCTTGAAATTTTCTAAAGCCTTCTCAACAAATACATTTTGTGCATATCCGACAATCATTGCAATCCAGGAAACCACATTTCTTTGAGGCAATCCATCAAACAGTTCCTGTGCCTTGTCTATGCTTCCACATTTTGCATACATGCTAACAGAGCAGTTGCAACTACATCTGACAAAATTCCTCTATCTTTTATGCTTTGATGGATGTCCATACCCTGTTCCAAAGCTCCCATTTTGGCATAGGCTGGGAGTACGCTGGCAAACGTAACTAAAGAAATGCAATGATCAGCTCCAAAGACATCAAACCACTACTAACAAAACTGAGAGTCTAAAATATGATAGGGAATAGTGTGAGATGTCCTGAAATAAAATATTTTATTTTCAATTTCAACTAAAACATAATTACTCAACCATTTAATGTTATTAATAAGTGTTTAATTTATGAAAGAGATAAATGGTTGGCCACAAGTACATGAGTTACTAAATGCACACAAATAAGTGAATTTGATATTTAAAACTATCTACAATGAATTCAATTCTTGTCCATTAGTCATTTATGTTTGCAATAAGCATCTTTCTTTGTTTTTCTTAATCTTTATTCATAGTTATGTGCATATTTCACATTCTGTAATTAGGATATCAATTGCTATGGCTGAACACTAGCATGATGTTTGTGTTGTGGTATAGATGCGTGGAAACATAATTATGGGATTGTTATATTATAGAGATCATAAATCTAGATATCGCATATTAGTTCTAGCTCTTCTTGGATTGAGTCTAAAGTTGACATACAATCATAAAGCCATTATTAGCAGATCTATCCATTTCTAGTAAAGACAATTGAGAAAGTAATTTTGATATTCAGAGTTTCTTATATGTTTACCTATTGATCATTATTAATCCATAATATTTAGGTCTATTTATCTCTCTTGAAAAAACCTCTGTAAGTGTCCTAGATTGTCCCTACTAATCACTCTTCAATGAAATAGTGGAGTTCTAAAGATTTGTTGCACAAGATGGTGTTGAATGTATCAACAAGGCTATCATGGAAAGCATGTTCAAGCTTCCACTTGTACAACTTACAACAAATGATTTGTTGATAGAAGAAATTCTTGAAATAGGGATACAATCGAAAGACAAGTTAGTACATACAAACCTCCTTAGTTGAAAGTAAAATCTGTGTATAAAAAGAGTACATTGAACCCCAATCCATAAACACAATAGAGATACCGATGAAGACTTAATTGGATGTAGCATGTCACACCAAAGTTGTTAGAGTATGCTTAGCTAGTACATAATGTTTCCTAAAGCCACATTAGTATTTTACCCAGATCATTATCTACCAAAACTAACTATAGTAATCCTTTTGAGGATTCATTTCATGGTGCTAGATCTTCATTTAGTTCCACTTCTTGTTGGAGAAAAGAACAATTATTTATTGAGGTAGATGAATATCCCATCAACAAAGGACAAGACCCTTTCTAGAATATAACAAATTCTACTCCAACAAAAGATCATGGGGGTTTCACTAGAGATATTGAATAAGAGATAGACTTCTACTGCTGCATTAAAAGCATTGGCATGTTATTTATTTATTGATGTAAACTCTCTATGACACCACCACAACCAAAAAAGGTGTAAAAAGTTGTTTGCAATGCATGGATTTTTAGGATTGTCCTTTGAGAAAACAAAATTAAAGTATGGATGCAGGATCTGCCAGCTCCTGAGGGAATCTTGACGAAAAATAACTGTAAAATATTTGGGCGATCTTATATGCAAAAACTCATGCTTCCTGATGGGTTTATGTACATAAATAAGAACAAATTAAGTAGTAAAGGGGCTTTTGGAAACAAGAGGGACAAAGAAGTAGTGGAAGTGAAAACTTCTAGTGTTGTGTCTGCTCCATCTTAGAATGGGAATGGCAAAGGTGTTGTAAGAGGAGCTGAGAAGGGTGTTGGAAGAAGTGGGGGTGTTTAAATTCCCCCATTTAAGATGGCTCAAATTATGAAAGATGTGGAAGACAAGAGCAGTGTGGAATACCATCGCATGACATGGGATGCCCTTCGGAAGAGTATCAATGGGTTAGTAAACAAGGTAAATGCATCTAACATCAAGAACATCATTCCAGAGTTGTTTACAGAGAATCTCATCCATGGGAGGGGTCTATTTTGTAGGTCTTGTATGAAATCCCAAATGGTATCCCCTAGATTTACAGATGTTTTTGTTGTGTTGGTTGCTGTGGTAATACAAAGTTTCCTGAAGTTGGCAATCTACTTTTGCGAAGAATTATTTTGCAGCTTAAGAGGGCATACAAACACAATGACAAGCACATGTTGATAGAAGCAACCAAATTCATGTTGAAAATATTCAGGACTAACCAAGTTACTGAGAGGGGAGGGGTGAATCAGTAACACTTAAAACTTTTAATTCATTTCTGCACTTGCATATATTAAACCATTCATTCATTTAATCTACTGCATGCATGAAAATATAATCATTCACAACACATAACACAAAGATTTGGTGACCCAGAAACCTTCCAAATAGAAAGTAAAACTGGGGTGGGGATGGTACCCACAAAACTTTGGTACTGCAGTAAAATTTGGCCGGTTAAGGCTTACAATGATCACTTCTGATGATCTGCCCTGTTAGAAGCAAATTTGGACTGCTAGGTCCACCTTGTTAGAGGATTTACAAACATACAATGAAGTATGCACTCGGTTAAGAGATTTACAAAAGACTGTTAAGTCTACCTGGTAAAAGGATTTACAAACTGATTCAACTGTTAGGATGAAACAGTAGATCTTGACTTACAACTTTATTGCTGATAAGATCCTTTGAGTATTGATCTCCTTCTGAGATAGATATGTCGATTCTGCTCCTTTTCTGACTCTGCGAAAATGTTCTGGTCTGCTGCCTTAATGCAGTTTCTGCTTTGCTTTTTCTAATTTCGCATATCCATACATACATTTTTCATACATACTACAGATGGTATAATACATCACATATATATACCGTCCATAATTACATTTACATTTCATAAAGTCGGCCTCATACAAATTAATAACATAAACTCATTCTTAAGTCGGCCTTACATAGGTGAACAAAATATTACTGAGTCGTTAGATACTCGGTTCCTCAAGCTGGCTCGGTGATCTTCTGATACACGGCATCCACTACAGTACTCGGCATTGTCATGCTCTCGGTAAGAGTAGAAGCTCGGTCCATACTAGTCCCGAAGTGTAGCTTGGAACTCAGTAGATATAGTGTCACTCGGTAACCACTGGTGACTCGGTGAGAACTGACTTCTCGGTAACTGTTGTTTGTCTCATATGCTCGGTGACAGTCTTACTGCTCGGTTTGAACTGTTTAATCGGTGAGCTTTACTGAATGCTCGGTATACGCTGTGGACTGAGTGATGAGCTCGGTAACCATTCAAAATCGAATAAGTGTTTTCACTAAGTGTATTCACTAATGACAAATATATCATTATTCCAACAATCTCCCCCTTTGGCATTAGTGACAAAAACACTTATGAGACAAAAATGAATCTGTCATGCTGACTTGATTCTTCGAAATTGATACCAATTGTAGATTGTTGTATATACCTGTATATCTCACTGTACATAACTCCCCCATAGAATATACATATGATTCTATACACTTATCTCTATACCAATTGTTATTTACATTCTCCCTTGATCATTCTTCCTTTGTCTCTAATAATATGTTCCATATTCTCCCCCTTTTTGACAATAATGCCAAAGAATAGATAACTCAAATAGAAATATTAAAGTGTGAGATAAACTCTGAGTGTACTTGTTTGATATGCGCCAAGGTCTTATCCCAATTTTCTTGCAAAATTGTGCAAATAGACAATGCAACTTGAACTTTGGCTGAAAGTTCAATTACATGCTCTGCAACTGAAAAACTGTTATCATGGATCAATGTTTTGGAATGTGTAATGTGTTTCTGCATTGTATCCATGTTAGGAAGGATCATATTCTGAATATCTAACAATGTAGACCGGATCCTTGCATCTTCCCCGAGCAATTCTGATTGCTTATCTAATAAGAATTTGATGTTTGAATGGTGAGTTGAGCTTGAGCTGGGGTCAAGCTGCAACTGTTGTGCACTTGCTTTCAGATCATCATCAATTTTCTTCAGTTGATCTCTGATTCCTTTTGTGAACTCGGTAACATCACATAACTTTGCAAAAAAATGAAGTTACATTATTAAAAGAATTTTCTAACTTGGCCAAAATAGTGGTCAATTCAACTTGTTTTATTGCTATCTGCTGAGCAATGTGCTCAAGCACCTTGTTATCAAATTTCTTCTCGGTTCTTTCTATCAGTTTCTCTTCTCCTGATGAGTCCTCATTGAATCTATTCACAGCCTCTTTGAGTTGTAGCAAAATGTGTTGAGAGGGATCAACTTTTATACCCAAGGCATCTGTAAGAATGGTCTTTGCACCGTTTATGATGTTGAATTCCCTATCTCTCTCACTTCTTAGTTGTTTTTGTTTTGCTTTCTGGTCTAACAACTGGCTGATCAATCTCATTTCATCAATTGATGCAGTATTGAGGTCTATTTGTGGAATGACAATCTCTTTATCCAGATCTATATCATCCTCTATAGCCTTGCCGGTAAGCAGAAGTTTTAAAGGTGTCTTTTGTATTACTTCTGTGCTTACTTCCTTATCTTTTGATGTAGTTACAATGGTTGATAAGGTTGGAGTAGCTGTTATAACTGGAATGGGATTTACTAGAGGAAGACTCATGGATGTACCGACTGTTCCCAAAATTGATGTACATGCAGGAGTGCTTATTGGTGTGATCATTTGTGCTAAAGAATGTGTCAAAACTGGAGAGGTTGCAAAACTTACTATACATGCTGCAGGAGAAGTTGTGATCTCGGTGACTGAAGAAGTCACTTGTTGCTCGGTAGAGGCAACACTCTGCATCTCGGTAGATAATGACATGCTCTGCAGCTCGGTGGATGAGGTAACTATTGGGGTCTGGAGCTGAGAGGTGATTGGCAAGGATTGAGCAATAGATGTAGCTACTGTGCTCACAATCCTGTTGGCTGAAGCTGATGATGCAATGACTTCTTCTGCTACCTGTTCAGGATCATCTTCTTCATCACCTATTATCACCGTGTCACCTTCTTCCTCAGCTGCTTCTTCTTCTTCCTTCTTCTCTTCATCCTCTTCATCATCTTCATCATCTTTATCACCCTCAATTGTTACCGTGGGGTTAGATGGCATTGGCAGCTTATATATCCTTTTCCACACAATTGTGGCATTATTTACTATTGCTTCTATCTGCTTGGAGAGAACTAAGAAGGTATGAAACCTAAGTGTCATTTGGTGTTCATTCTCCTTTAATGCCTCTTTTACTTCTTTATATGTCAGGTTCGGTAACAACTGTTTTAAGGTTTGTACATAAATGTCTTTGACAGTTTGCACTGCTGAAGTCCATCTTGGTCTAATCCTGACTAGAAGCTCATTTGGAATTTGAGAACTGATATCATCTGGGGTATATTTCCATTTACCCATTTTGTTCAGTAAAAGTTCCTCGATTTGCATCTTTTCTACATCTGATCTACTTTCATACTTCAGTGCCTTGAAGTTAGACATGCCAGATCCTTGTTCCAACTGTTTCAATTTTTCTTCGAAGGTAGGAGGGGGTTTCCTAAATACAACTTCACTTTCTTTCTGCCCTTTCCTAGTTCTCCTTGTGAACACTGCAGTTTTAAGTTTGGGCTTGGTGATTACTACTTTGCCTTTCTTCTTTGGTGTTTCTGCTTCCTCTTCTGATTCCTCTTCTGTTTCTTCTGTTTCTTTAGCTGCCTTTCTCTTGGTACTGGTGATGGCCTTTGGAAGCTTGATTTCAAGCTCAATTCTGGCTTTGGCCTCATCATAAGTGCCAAATGCAGGGGTGTTGGGAATGGCTGGTTCATTTATCAGGGCTTCTATTATATCCCTTGCTTCATCTATGTTAATTTCATAGGGCAATGGTTTTACCCATGCTACTCGGGGTATGGCTGCCTGGATGTAAACTTTATCACAGTCTACCATGAAGCATATATCATCCTTGTAATCTTTTACCAACTTAGGAGGAATCCTGAACCTGTTGTTCATTTTGTCCTTAAATTCTTCAAAATAATTATCCATTACTGTCTCAAAATTCTGACCTATTTCTGCTATAAACTCATTTATCTGATACAAAATTGGAGTATCCTTCCTCCATACTACTGTGCCTTTAGAAGGGAAAAAGTTTTGTACATAGAAAAATATACAAATCAACAAAGAACCAAATTTGCATGGATTATTCTTTGATGTCCTTATACTGTCCATGTTCTTGTTGAATTGTGTTAGTAAGACCTCTGCTAGGTCAAAATCCATGTTCTTCTTTACTACCTTGTAGGCAAGGTCTACTGCCTCACATGCCACACTATTTAGCCTACTGGAACTATACAACTTATATGCAATGATAATAATACCAAATTTAAGTTCAACATCAGATACATTATTAATTTTCAATCCTCTGCCATCCCACTCGGCATGAGTTAACTCCTGTAGTTCGTCCCGACCTAGGGTTTTGGTGGATTTTGCTTTGTCTGACATCGGTAAACCTGTGATTCTATGAATCATCTTCTTTGTTATTAAGATAGGTTGATCTAACCATAGTTGCCCATCATGTACACGACTCAATACATACCTAATCCATTTCACTTGAAAATTTCTTGGTAGGTGTGGGATATGGGTCAAACCTTTGATTTCCAAATGTCTATGCTCGAGTTTTAGGGTTTTGTCAACACATAGCTGACTTAGGGCATTGTCCATTTCTAAAGTCCCTAACTCCTGAATAGTGCATTTGAAATGAGTACAAATGTCATTGATAAGAAGTACCTTGGAAGGGATTCTGGACTGTGCTCCACTTGGGTTGAGTGATTCTGCGATTGCTGGAACGAGTTTGAAGTTCGGCGCTGTCCATTTAACTCCTTTCACTAACATATTGGAAGTCTTCTTCGCCTTGCTCCTGCTGGTGGTGCTAGTGGAAGTCATTGCTGAATGGAACGAGTTCTTTTTAGATCCTTCGCTGCAAATTCATCTTAAATCTCCTTAAGCACTTTGAAAACCTAAGCTCTTCGAATGCTGAATAACGCGGTGAAGAATGAAGTCGATTTTGCCCTTTTTATTAAAATTCTGTCATTAATGCTTGATGAGTGGGTAGGTGAGATGACTTAATGACTTTAGCGATTGCTCGGTAAGACTGACCTAACTCGGTGTTCTTATGCCTGACCTAACTCGGTAAGGTCTGCAGTTTTACCATGCTCAGTAACATTCAACTCGGTAAGTGACTTTTCTGTATGTATCGGAAATACTGATTTCATCGATTATGCTTTTGTATTTTGGAACTGCTTATGGTAAGGCTTTGAAGATGCAGTTCCTTATCTTCTTTAATGGATCTAATTTGTAATGGTGGGGTCACCCAATTCCTGAGTGACAGGACCATTGCTTGAATTATCCTGCTCGGTAGATTTAGGAACCCACTGCTGTCTCATCTGTTTCTGAATGTTGTCAGCTTTAGCTTTCTTTTCATCTTCAACCTTCTTTGTATTCATGCAGTTCTTGGCTATATGTCCGAGTTCAGTGCATGTATAACATCTTATGGTTGTATCTTTCTTCCTTAGATGATGCCTTGTACAATTCATCCCAATGTGTCCATATTCTCCACAATAATGACATCTGCACCAGGTATTGTAATCCCAACCAAATATTGCTTTGACAATTTGTTCTGCTGGAGTGAATGTCTTTGTTCTACATTCTGATGCCTTGTGACCTTGTTTCTTGCATTTGTGACATTTGCCTTCAAATTTTGGTTTCTCCTTGCATTCACTAGCCTTGTGACCATGCTGATTACAGCTGTAGCATTTGCCTTTGAATCTTGTCTTTCCATTGCTCCAACATTTGTTTGATGTGTGACCTGTCTTACCACAGTAATTGCATGTAGGTCTTTGATTTCTTTGGCTACCTTGCTCGGAAGATTCACCTTCTTCATTGTAACCAAGACCAGCTTTACCTTTTTGTTTGTGAAGATTTTGCTCATTTGATTGATCCTAGTCTGTTTGAGATTTCATCATCCTTTCATTTGCTTGCTTTTGAATATCTAGCTCATTTTTCAAACTTTCATTCTGTTCTTTGAGAATTCTGATCTCTTCATTTGCATTGGAGAGTTGCTCAGTGAGATCTTCATGCTGTACAATTTCATTGTTTCTTCCTTCTATTTCATTTTGCATTTTATTCCTTTGTTCTAGGATTTCACAAAATCTTGCAGACTGAATTTCCTGTTCTCTTCTTAGCATCCTTACTTCTTTTTGCAGTAATCCATTTTTTTCTAGGAGTTCTTTGATTGCATTGTTTGCTTCATCTACTTCATTTGAACTACTTGTAGGAAAGAGATCTTCAATTTTTGTTTCAACATACTCATGATCATTTATTTCTTTTGCTAGTTCCTTTCTTCTTTTTAGGGATTGGGAAAGATGTTCTCTTGCTTCTTTGAGTTGTGCTATGGCCATTTCCAGATCTAGCTTTTCATTCTCAATAGCTTTGTCAAGTCTGAATATCTCCATTGTCTTGATCTTTTCTCAAGCTGTCAAACTTTTACTCTGAGAACCACAACGCTCTGATACCAATTGTTGAAAATATTCAGGACTAACCAAGTTACTGAGAGGGGAGGGGTGAATCAGTAACACTTAAAACTTTTAATTCATTTCTGCACTTGCATATATTAAACCATTCATTCATTTAATCTACTGCATGCATGAAAATATAATCATTCACAACACATAACACAAAGATTTGGTGACCCAGAAACCTTCCAAATAGAAAGTAAAACTGGGGTGGGGATGGTACCCACAAAACTTTGGTACTGCAGTAAAAGTTGGCCGGTTAAGGCTTACAATGATCACTTCTGATGATCTGCCCTGTTAGAAGCAAATTTGGACTGCTAGGTCCACCTTGTTAGAGGATTTACAAACATACAATGAAGTATGCACTCGGTTAAGAGATTTACAAAAGACTGTTAAGTCTACCCGGTAAAAGGATTTACAAACTGATTCAACTATTAGGATGAAACAGTAGATCTTGACTTACAACTTTATTGCTGATAAGATCCTTTGAGTATTGATCTCCTTCTGAGATAGATATGTCGATTCTGCTCCTTTTCTGACTCTGCGAAAATGTTCTGGTCTGCTGCCTTAATGCAGTTTCTGCTCTGCTTTTTCTAATTTCGCATATCCATACATACATTTTTCATACATACTACAGATGGTATAATACATCACATATATATACCGTCCATAATTACATTTACATTTCATAAAGTCGGCCTCATACAAATTAATAACATAAACTCATTCTTAAGTCGGCCTTACATAGGTGAACAAAATATTACTGAGTCGGTAGATACTCGGTTCGTCAAGCTGGCTCGGTGATCTTCTGATACACGGCGTCCACTACAGTACTCGGCATCATCATGCTCTCGGTAAGAGTAGAAGCTCGGTCCATACTAGTCCCAAAGTGTAGCTTGGAACTCGGTAGATATAGTGTCACTCGGTAACCACTGGTGACTCGGTGAGAACTGACTTCTCGGTAACTGCTGTTTGTCTCATATGCTCGGTGACAGTCTTACTGCTCGGTTTGAACTATTTAATCGGTGAGCTTTACTGAATGCTCGATATAGGCTGTGGACTGAGTGATGAGCTTGGTAACCATTCAAAATCGAATAAGTGTTTTCACTAAGTGTATTCACTAATGACAAATATATCATTATTCCAACAATTCACAGCTCATTTAGTGAATCAACAAGTTGCACATGAGATCATTGCCTTGGAACTTCTCACCCTTTTACTAGAGAACCCCACAGATGACAGTGTAGAAGTTGCTGTTGGGTTCGTGAAAGAATGTGGTTCTTTGTTGCAAGACCTTTCACCCAAAGGTCTCTATGGGATTTTTGAAAGATTTAGAGGTATTCTCCATGAGGGGGAAATTGACAAACGAGTATAGTTTTTAATTGAAGGCCTTTTTGCAATTCACAAAGGTAAGTTCAAGGGTCATCTAGCTGTGCGTCCAGAACAATTAACACATGAAGTTCTCCTAGAAGATGAACTTGATCAAGAAGCTAGTTTGGATGTTTTCAAGACAGATCCTGATTTCTTATAGCATGAGGCAACCTATGAAAAACTAAAGAAAGATATCCTTGGATCCTACATAGTCTACATAAAGTAAAGGTAAGGAATTAAAAAATTTACAATGATTTTGATGACATCTTTTTATTATTTAATACTCTTTTTGTTTACAAAGTTCATGTTGTTCATGTTGTGTACTATGTAGTTTTTAGCTAACATAAGATAATTGAATTACATTGTACAGGACCCTGAACCCCTTTGACGAGGATCTCGCACAGTCTCATGGATGGATAGGTATAACTAGTCAATACACCTTATAGAAACAATTTATTTTTTTAAAATTACTTGGAAAACAAACTTCCTCGGTTTTTCAAACCTTGACATTAGTAGCAAACCTAATACAGTTATCAAGACTTGAGGCCCTGGTTGGACTTATTCATCCCAAAATCAACTTTAGGTCTGACTTCTTCATCAACATTACCCTCATTTGCAAAATTTCTCTCATTACCAATTAACTCTCTTATTTCATGGAGTGCAAGTACCCCCAAATAGGTATTTATCAGATTTGTCTTCGTCGAGTGAGGAAAATGCAGTAATAGAAAATGAAAGTGACACATGTAGTAGATCTACAATAGGGAGATCAACAAGAGGTCAAAAGATTAGAAGAAAATTCAAAAAACACATGAAATTTTTCCTTTCTCAAAGGGGGTCATGTTCTTATGATGATGAGACCAAAGGCAACATTGAGGTGCCACAGAGGTACAAACATCTACAGAAACAATGGGTGCCCAAGGAACTTCCTCCAATAAACATCAATTTTTGTGTTAACGATAGGATATATCTCATAGCACCTTTGTCGTTACATTGTTTAGGCTTATTTTCCATGGATGACATAAAGGTCTATTACAATAGAGTTGCAGAATTGATGGAGTTTGTTGAACCTTGTTACAATTACAATCATTGGATGTAGATTGTTAAATATAAAAAAAGTATGCGTAGGTATGCACTGGCAACAAATTATATACAACAGAAAGATAATGATGAAAGTAAATGAGTGGCTGTATACATTGATGGTCGGCCAAAAGCAATAGGGAATATTGTAGGTTTTATAAATAGTACGTGACCTAGGTCAACTAATAAACAACCCAATTGCATATTTGAGGCATGCGAGGGAAATCGTGTATTTGAATGTGTGATAAAATAAATAAGTGCAGGCTAAGAGCTTCTAATCAATTACAGTTTGAATTGTATAGATACAAACAAAGTTAATATGATGGGGGTGGTACGTACTATATAGCATTTAAATTAACCAACCTCCAATTAATGAATCCAATATACCATTTTATTATGAAGTTTTTTTGCTAAGTCTATTGGTTTAATTTTGCTAACATTTTTTATATTTTTTCTTTGTCACAGGCTGACATGGATCCATCACATATCACAAATAGAGATGTAGCATGCGACACTTCTACCGAGCAGGTAAACCTCATTATAATTGTACAAATTAGATAGAAGCAAACTGTTACATTATTATGTTCTTTTTTTTAGTGATTTATACTAATTTTGTAATTGTTAATGATATTCTTGACACAGACGGATATTTGGGGAAAGGGAAAGGGAGTTGTAGCACCTGGGCACCTTTATAGGGATGTGGAATCATTAGGGTTAAGCGATGATGACCCTGAAGATCCCACACACCTTATGAAATTCTTTAAAATGCCTCTTACAAAAATTAGAAAAGAGATTGTTGCTTTGGCAGCCGTGCATCCTATCACTGATGAGATATGAGTGAGGATGGAATTATTGCTTTGGACAACAGAAAACTTGTAAGTAAGCAGTAATGAAAGCTTTAATTATAACAAAAGTTCAATAATGGTTTATATTTTATTCTCTTTAATGTCATTAACTAAAATATGTACATATTGTTTTTATAACAATTTATCTGCCCTCATCAAAGTCATTCCCACAATCAGGGTATTGCAAGATCTTCAGGTGATGATGATTTTCTTGTATTATCACTTTCTTGGCTTATCACTCTAAGTACCCAAAACACATCATACTTGATACTGTCAATTTTCAAAATAAAGGTTCATCCTTGCTTACAATTCTTGCACTTTTCATATATTTAATGTTTGATATATTTAATGTATTATTCTTTAGGTGCTGTCAATGTTACTGTGCAAATGCTGCCGTTGCCTCATCAGAGGTTACCCTCACCTGTATTGCCAACTGCAATGTCAGCAACACGTAGCATGTAGACATCCTCTAGTGCACGTCATATTGGCCCACCCACTGTTGGTAGATCCCTCTTTTGCTCTATCTTCTATCATGTGTATATTTCCCTTCAAGCATTCTTTCTTGAATTCTAATGCCATTTCATAGTGGATTCATTTTTTGTAGGAGGAGATGCACATGAGGATGTGCTAGAGGTGACTACTGCTGATAACATACCATCATTTCCTGGATCTTCTCATATTGCTAGTATGGGAATGTTGCAGGCCACATTGGTGGTGAGCGACGAAGAAATGATTCCCTTAAAGATACAAAAGGTTCCAAGTACTTTAAAATTATTATTATATATACTCTAATTGTAATTTACTTTATGATCACTCGCTTTGGACTAATGATCCCATGAATTTTTTGCAGGCAATGATATTTTCTATAAACACCTGCTAATTGTGAAACACCACCTGCACATGATGGTTCGGATGTGCATCCCAGTAGTGGAGGTATTCATTTGCTATTCAAATTTATTTATTTAGCTATTAATATAATTAAACATCTTAATTTGTAATTAGAGTGGTAATTAATGTAACCTTTTTTGTTAATATTTTAGAGCATGTAGTCGGTGGTGAGCAATTGGAGCATGATCTGGGTACACAACATCAAGAACGTGATGTTCCCCACTCAGGTAAAGAGGACCACTGTTATTGCTTTAAACAAATATAATTGCAATTGGTGTTCAACATTAATGTAACCTTTAGTATTTCAACTCCAGATGATCTAGAGGGTGTTCAGCATGTTGAGGTTGAGGCTACACAAAATGATGTGGCCCCATCAGGTAAAGAGCACAACAATTATGTTCTCTAAATTAATGAAATACTTGTAACAATAATTTTTTTTTTTAATTTAATAGATTTCTTTGTTATTGCAGATGACCCCCCTTCACTTCAATGTCCCCATCCTTAGTATAGGACTAGGCATACATCGAGATCATGAGCAGTTGGCAGAACATCTATAGAGGGGCGAAATGATGAAGAAACTGATGTTCCACTTAGTCTTTTCATAGCTTCAAAGAAAAAACAAAGAAAGAAATGATTGTAATCTAACTTATTTGATAATGATTGATTTTTATGTGTTAGTGAATTTAATTATGTGCTAATTAATGGTTATGATAATATGTGTTAATTAATATTGATGAATGTTGCATGTTAATTAATGTTAATCAATGTTATGTGTTGATGAACGTTATGTGATATTAATGAATGAATGCTATATTTTATTAATGGTAGAAAGAATGAATGAATGAATGTTATAAGATGTTAACGGGGAATTTAGAGTGATGTTAGGGGGTGGGGAGGGGCCAAATGAGCTTCCACCTTCATGTGGCTGGCCTTGTTAAGTAGAGAATATTAAACTATTCTCGAAACCAAGCGAAGCTCAACAAGATAACACACTTTTCAATATTTTATTATGTTGCACAGTTAATCTTATTGAATAATGTATATTGAATCTTAATTGCAGGGTCCAACAGAGCCAACACGAACAACAACACCACAAGTTGTTGGGCATAATGAACTCCCATATTGTCTTGTTTGTACACGAACAATATGAGTTGCTTCTAGTGTTGATATCCAAGGTAGGACTGCAAAAGTTATGAATATGCCTCATCCTTGTAAGTTTTTTTATTACTTGTGAGTAATGAATATGCCTCATCCTGGTAAGTTTTTTTATTACTTGTAAGTCATGAATATTTCTCTTTAGTTGATTAAAATTAAATGAAAATATTTAATGAATACACAAAACTATATACATATGCAGGCGCAACATGGTTGAGATGGTCCAACTCCCTAGTCTCACTCTACGACTAAGATCATGCCATATCTAAATCAAAGACATCTTAAATACATCATTGGTGGAAAGTTGCAAAATGCCATTTTCATACATAAGCAAGACATACACAATTGGGCACAATCACCAAGAGAACTGTAAAAAGTGTGTTTGAGATTGTATCATGGATTGAAAAAATCTCTTCATTAATCCTTGACTCATGATTGCTATAATACTTCTTTAGACTTCTCATGTCATTTGTTGCACTTCTTCACTATTTTGGACTGAGTTTCAACTATGTATTTGCCTTGACTTATGACTGTACCTAGCTTTGTCCTATCTTTGTAAGCTACCTGTTTGAATTGTGGTTGTAGCTTTGATAATACCTTTTTAACGTTGCACTATTTGTAAGGAGGACAACTCTTAATGCATGTTGCAAATTGTGTTCTAGTGACTGAGACTAACCTTTTTGTACTTTATGTTTTTGACTAGTTGTCATAACCTCTGGATTTGATGCTTGTGCCTTAATAGAACTAGATGTTTCTTGTATGCATACTTGGTCAAGGACTGCATTATGATGCTATAGGGCTACAAACTAAGATTATTTATTGTATTGAGTTGCACATTTGACATGAGTTTCCCTATGATTGCTATGCCTCTTAAGGTTATAAGGTGTTGTTCTTGTCAAGTTTTGACAATGCTGCAACAATAACATGTTATTTGTTGTTAAGGTTTGAAAAGACCTTTTAGAAACTTATACCCTGCTCTTTTTCACTCAGTAGACTTGATTACTGTCATTTTATTTGGTACTAGGTATGACTGCCTACTGGGTTTACTGTAGACTTCAATCTCTCTAGACTGTATTTTCTGAGTGTTGTTGTTCTATACTTGACCATCTATTAGGAAAACATAGCTTAAAATGTCCAAAACAATTAATGAATGACTGCACTATCACCAATCTATCTTGAAGATTTGACTACTCTTTAGATTATGATTATGACTGTCATGATATTTCATGAAACTGCTCTATCCCCATATGAAACCCTTTGTTCCCACAAATCAATGCTTTGAACTTGATTGCAACTTTATAGTGATCACTGTCTTTGTACAGTAAGCTTGCTACTTTCTCAACTTTTGATATATTGGAGGCTCCTAGGATGGTTTCTATCTTATAGTCACAATATCTTGCTATAATTTGCATTTCAGATCACTGCTCAATGATTATATGATGTCTTTGTCTTTTGAATTTGACTCTCGAGGTTTCTCTATTTCTTGACCTGTTGAATAATTTTGGGCTACTATTCATTACTTTTATCACCCTATATGTAAAAGACCTTGCTCATTGCTTCCCATACTTGATCTTTATCTGGTTTGTGTCAATCCTACTATTGCACCTTTTCTATTTATGATTGAGAATTTTTTTGGGGTTAAAAACTCTTGATGATTTCACTAAATGACTTTTGCATGACTACACTTTCTAAGATATCCTAGGGAACAAAACAAACCTAGGGATTTTCTCACTTCAAGGAAAAATAAAATCTAGCAAGACAATCAACCCTTTTAAATAATATGTGGAACCCTTATGGTGAGCAAGAAAGCATTGACAAACTTATAGATGTTGTCATAACACAAAGCTGAAACTATATTATTTTTTATAGATAATCAGATTTCTCCTTTAACCCGACATTTGCTTGAATCATTACTATAGGCGTATCCAATGCATTATTTAAACAATAAAATACTAAAAATTCTAAAATAGGGTTCTGAAAACCCTACCTCCAAATGTGGATATCTACTGTTATGACTATGACAATTTCTCTCCAAAAGCTTTGATGCTAACTTCTATCATGCCTAAACTCTACATGTGGTTTGCATGGTGTTGGCATGAGGTGCTTTGTAAATGTCCTTATGAATTCTCTTCATATTTTTATGAAACTCCTTCATCAAAGAGGCAAACCTCTCATTCAAACTTTGAAGTAACCCTTTGACTGTTGCATGTAGTCCTTTTCTTATAAACCTCCCTCCTTGCGGTGACATGCTAGGACATAAACTGAAGGTGTAGCTTGTGGAACCTATTGAGCATCAAATCTAAATTAAGTAAAATATCTTGATTTGAGAGGTTAAATCATAGAAGCCATCTATCTTTGGAAGAAATCATCATTTTCATTGATACTATAATAACCCATAAGTTATCAAACAAGTCTAATAGTATTCTATCGAAATATCCAAAATTCAAATAGTATCAATGAGACCCAGTGATGTCTCATCGATATAAAAAGGGTATCAAAGGAAAGGTAACACCAATGAACTCTAAAAGGGACTCATCGAAAGCAATGATTCCACCGAAAGAGGATATTGAAGAAAGCAGAGACGGTTTTCATCGACGGGAAAAGGCTTTCAAGGAAATAGTACCATCAGCGCAACATGAAGGAAATTTACTGAAAGAAGCATTCTTATCGAAAGAATGATATCGATCAAATAGAAGGAAGCTACATCAATAAAAGATATCGATAAGGATATGAGTTTTGAGGAGGCTAAAAGGCATGTTACCGATATGTGTGGTTTTATCGATGCAACTTTATCGAGGAAGATTACTAATGAGCTCATCGATGAAAGATGATGGTGGAAGCAAATCATCAAAAGAAAGATGGCCTGGATGAAACAATAGACCCATTCATCAAAGGAGTGTAGTGATGTCGATAGAAAAAGTGTTTTGATGGAAGGATAAAGGAAGTTAACGAAGCCCAAGATTTCTTCGACATGAAACTGATGGACATCAGATATATATCAATGAGGAAATAGGTTTCAAGGAGGCTAAAAGGCATGTCTCTAATATACATTGTTTCATCGATATAACTTTATTGGTGGAAGATGACAAGAGAGGATAAAGAAAGGCTTCGGTGAGACAATAGAGCCATTCATCGACGAGGCGTAGTGATATCGATGAAAGAGGTATTTCGGTGGAAAAATAAAGGAGGTCACCGAAGCCCAAGGTTTCTTCGACATAAAAACCCGATGGATATTAGATAGGTATTGGTGAGGAGATAGCCACAGTGATCGAATACAGCATTTTGATGAAGGGAGAAAATACCTAGTCGAAGTAATGTTTGAAACAAAAGTGTTAGTTGACAGTTATATGTTGAAAAGCCATGATGCTTGGTGATAATGTATACTCTCATATAAAGGAGGGAGCTTTTGTAATATGGAGGAAATTTAGAGAAAGGAGTAGATTATAGCCTCAAGCTTACCACTGTACTATTTTTGTGAATATATATAATATAATAAGTTATTTTTCCTTTGCATATGTGTTGCGGATTACTGCATTTTTCTGCAGACAGTTGCTTGTGATATTATCTAAAGGAGATAAGGTTACTTGTGTTCTTCTAGTAAAACTCTATGTTTCATATTGTATATTTGAATAAAAGATTTACTTGCGAATTGTAATTGTTCCTCGTATTTCTTCCTTGGATGGTCTCTTAAGGTTAGAGTTAAATTCATTCAAGCAATTTACAATAAAGACATTGAAGTAGAGCTCATAAGAAACAGTAATTGACAAACTCATCGAGAGGGGGTGGGTTTAAAAATTCTCTCATAAGTTTACACAATAAGTCCTAAAGAAATATAAAGATTCTGTAGCCCAAACAACAAAGAAAGGCACTAGTCATCTATAAAATACAACCCATCAATTCATACTTTCACATAAAGAATAATAGGAGTAGTTGAGTAGGAATTCTAGGGTAAATTAGCAATAGTCTATATATAAATTTCAAGCACCAAGATCGAATAGCTTCTACAACAACAATCTTGAACTCATCTACTATATCTCCATTCTAGGAACTGATGCCATTCTGAGATAGGGGGAAGTCAGATCAAGACACTAAATCTGCTATAAAAAGCATTAGTTGAAGGAACAACTAGTGAGTAGGTGTACCCACCTAGGTCCTGCAGAGCCTAAAGTGAGAGAGTTAGTAACCAAATAGGTTCACTCTATAAGTTGGCTAATTCATTTGGAGGGTTTGATCATAGGAGTTGGCATTTCCTTAGAACCTATCCAATTTCTTGATTTGAGACCCAACAAAACCCTAGCATAACTTCTAAAAAGTGGCTATAAATGGTTCTTTTCATTTGAAATAGAATGCAAACCCTAAAATCACATGAAAGCTTATACTTTTAGCTTTCTATTTCCCTCCAAGCTATGCATGAAATTGATTTTCTTGATAATCACGTGGAAGGAGGTCTTTAGAAAACTTTTGTAAATAAATAAAGAATTTTATTTGTCTTCTAAATAATTCAATGAAAGCTGAACTTTGTGGTCTAACTACCAGAGATAGCAAGAAACTCTCCAACCAAAGCAGGGGAGACAAAACCAACAATCTTTGCTTAGGGAGGAGCTCTAGACCCCAAATCTGAAGATAGAAACAGAGCTAAAGTAAGTGAATTGGATAAAAACAAGAATGTAAAGTGCACCCCTGATTTGCTAACCAAAATGCTCAAAATTAAATGAAAATCTTTAACGAATACACAAAACTATATACATATGCAGGCACACCATGGTTGAGATGGTCCAACTCCCTAGTCTTACTCTACGACTAAGCTCATGCCATATCTAAATCAAAGACATCTCAAATACATCATCGATGGAAAGCTGCAAAATGCCATTTTCATAAATAAGGAAGACATACACAATTGGGCATAATCACCAAGAGAACAAAGTGTGTTTGAGATCATTGTCCTAATTGTGGCGTGGTCACAAAGAGGTTGAAAAATTTACGGTGATCTCTTTGTGACCACACCACAATTAGGACAATGATCTCAAACACACTTTTTACCATTCTCTTGGTGATTGTGCCCAATTGTGTATGTCTTGCTTATTTATGAAAATGGCATTTTGCAGCTTTCCATCGATGATGTATTTGAGATGTCTTTGATTTAGATATGGCATGAGCTTAGTCGTAGAGTGAGACTAGGGAGTTGGACCATCTCAACCATGGTGCACCTGATCATATTAGCTTGAAACCATGCGCCTCACATTAGCCTCAAACCTATGCCCCTACTAGTAGGTGGTGGGGATAGAATATCATTCGTTGTACATATCAATGACTGGATAATAATTATTATTTTTTGATAAAAATTATCATCATCGGAATTACGATGAATACCAAGCTTTCAATCGACAATGTAATTGGTGGACATACAACGTTCTCGTCGGTGAAATGTTTTGGAGTCACCGCACTTCCGACTCAAACCACACAAATATCCGATGAGGATGGTGTACATGCGATGACACTAGTCAGACAGTCATTGATGTCTTTGAATGGACCGATGACACAAGCATCAGATAAACAACATCACTGTCAGTGCGAAGTTCCAAATCGCCGTCGGCTTTGCGATGAAATCTACTGATTCTGATGACTTCTTTGACCGTCGACAGAGTCCATTGGATTGTCGTATTTCCGACGGGCATGGAATCATCGACCAATCTGACACCGAGTTTTTGACGATTGATTTTGTCGGCACTCTGACAAAAATTAGTCGCAAATCTGACAAACGGCCATCGAAAATCAGCTCTGAATGTACTAGTGTCAAGTCATTGGAATTTTCTTATCCAGATTTGAGAGAAAATCCACACTCGCATCTCTTAGGAGGTGATAGATCGCTTTTCCATGGTTTTATCTTTCTTTGTTTTAAATTTGCTAACCATTCTTGTAATGATCTATTGAGTGTTTTGAGTTCTAGCTACTATTACACTTCATAGGCACAACATTTTGGCACCCACCGTGGGGCCAAAAATCACATTTTTTTGCTTCTCAAGCATCATCAAATCTTCATTTCTAGTTGGATTGGAATCAAAATCTCGTACAAGTTCCTTTTCTAGCTCGTATGAGCTCCTTTGTGAACTTGGAAGATATTTTTTTCTTACTCGTATGAGCTTCTGATTTGTCATACGAGCCTTCTTCTGCACTCGTACAATCTCAGAAGATTCTCGACGAATAGGTAAATCATGTTGTATGACATTCTGCTTCTGTGTTTTTAAAATAGACTGCATTTTTGGGGTTTCATGCTTTGATTCAATTATTACTAATGCTAACCCTGGTCTGTTTGTGAGTTTTTTGACAACCTAACTAGTTTTTTATGCACAATTTTCAAAGATTACGCTTGTCAATGCTTCATTTCAACAAAACGCATCATGACTACTAATACATCTATTTTGCAGGTTGCCTAAAATAATTCAACAAAACTTTTTGTATTTTCTTAAATCTTTCTAGGCACACTTGTTTTTTGTAATGGAAATGAACAACCATCTTTTATGTGTTTTGATGATAGGCGAGTATGCTCACACCTTTCTTAGGTGATCAGAAAGCTAGACTCATCCTTTGATTTCATTAGTGCATTTCTTTAGCAGGCCTGCCCTCCCAAGGAGCTAATAACTCTTAGCCATTAAGGCCAATGAGAGGGGAATGACCTAAGTGGGAATGGCTAATGCCAAGTAATCCAACCCACTATAAAATAAATGTGATTTGATGAAAATAAAGTCAATGACAGTGCTTGAGAATATCTCTTCTCTGTACCTTCGGATATATCAAACCTTGGTTTTCAAGGTTGGGAGACCTCTTAATTGAGTTTATACCTCGACACACTGAATGGATCCCTTACTAGTTCCAGTTAAATTAAAAGCTACCCGATTCACCCCCGAAAGGGTGATAATCTTTGTGCAAGAGAGATAGTAACTCTCCCAAGACACTTGCCATATCATGCCCCCATTAGCATTTGGAGTCAGATAATACGACATTGTGAATCCATTGCATGAGACTCATCGACCATATTATGATTAGCTATTGGGTGTCTACCTAAATTTTCAAGCAAAGGTTTTCTCTCTCATCCAACTTCTTTAGGGTTTAGCATGCTTGAGGTCACTTAACATATCGCGTGTTTGTTGTGTATTCATCCCTAAATTGGAAAATTAGACATTAAAATTGGAAAACAAAAGCAAAACATCAAACTTCATTGATCAAAATTTGGCCAAACAAACACATTTTTCTCTGTTCTATTCTTTGTCGTACGAGGAATATAGTTTGTCATATGAGCTGGTGAAAGTTGTCATACGAGCCTGTTAGCATAAAATATTTTGTCGTATGGCTTATTAAGTTGTGTTGTATGAGCTTGTGCTTTGTCATATGAGATTTCTGATTTGTCGTATGGGTCTGAATGTATGGTCGTCTAAGGCTGCTTAAACTGTAGTATGAATTTCTGTCTTTGTTTGTCCAAAATTGTCTTCTTGCGCATCTATTTTGGATTTGTCATATTTTCCTAGCTAGTTTACAGTAATCATAAACACCTGTTCTCTATCTCTCTGTGCTTGGATTGTCTCCTTTGTTTGCTTGGTCAAGTTATCATTTGTCAAATTAGACTCTAGAAGATAAACACCTCGATATTTTCAAGTTCTCATATTCAACAAGTTCAATATCTAAACTTCTCAAAGTGTATTATCACCCTCTTTGATAAACTGATCACTCAAACATAGTTTCTCATCAAGATCTATCATCCTTTATCATGAAACTATAACGCTTGGTCAAAATAATCTTGTCCCACATTGTAGGATATATCATTCCTATTGGACTTTATTTTTATCAAATCATCAACATTTCACTCCAAAACTAAAGTGTTTAAAAATTGCAAACTTTTAAACACTTGAAACATCCTTTCGTGTCATATTGCTCTATCACATTTACATTGACAATTTATCACTTATCAAAATAACTTTTGGACAAACAAACCCTATCAAAACATCTAACACATGTGTATGCTCATTCTAACTAGAGCTCAGAGATGAAGAATCTCAGAGGCAGAAATCGAAACATTGGAAATAACTGAAGAGAATAGGACCAGGGAACATGAAGATGAAATACAAGTTGAAGGAGAAATAACAAAACAAAATATCGGAGACATCAAAAAAGATCCTCAATTTGATAAATTTATGCAAAAATTACTAGAGGGAGAAAAAGAAAAATATTTCCTAATGTTAGCAAAATCTGGTGCTACACTTCCCCAAGATTTTGATGTGAACAAATTGATGGAAAAGAAAAGTGAACCTCCCCCTAATAACGAATAATATGAGGACATTTTTGGTCTCAAAATGAATGACAAGTCAATTCCTAGTAAAACCAGAACCAATGAAGAAACTTACATGCCCCAAAGAGATGACGTAGAAATTCTAAATATTTCAATCCAATGAAGATACAAGAAGGGCTAGAGATGAAACAAGAATAGATCCAGATCCTCCTAGAATACAAAATCATGGTTATGCAAGAATAAATCATGTCGATATTCCTATCACAACTCTCACACAATAAATACAAACACTACAAACACAAATTCAAGGTATGCAGAGAGGAAATGTTAGAAGATACTCACTTCAAAAAAACTATCCTTATCCATTCGACATAAATATAAACATGATACCATTTCCTATAGGTTGTGAAATTCCTAGATATGAAAAATATGATGGAAGCACTGAACCTCAAGCTCATATATGAGAATTTTTCACAATGAGTATGGAGTTTGCACATGAGGACACCTACTTGATGAGATTATTTTTGAAAAGCTTAACAGGACTAGCTATGGAATGGTTCTCCAAACTTCCACCTGGAATCAGACCATTCTCAGAATTGGTGGATAAGTTTGTTTCACAATATTCTTACAACATATAACATGAAGTAACAATGCTAGACCTATGTAACACCAAACAAAAGGGTGGAGAACCTTTCATGACATTTTTATAGTGATGGAGATGGTTAGCTTCACGATATCCTCTAGCAAATGGACATATTCATCGACAACTTAAATGATCAAATGAGTTATTATCTAAAAATGCAAGGAAATCAAAGTTTTAGAAAGATGATTGATAATGGAATCAGAATGGAAGAAGCCATGATAAAGAAAGGTGAGTTGAAAATATACAAAGGAGTCCATCCTCCTAACAACAACAACAATAACAACAAGCACAATGATAAGCCAAAGTTTTGGAATAGAAATCGAAATGTCGTCAATGACAGAATAGTGGACAACAACAATGTGAAACCAAAGCAACCGGTTTTTAATTTATCCACCCACTCAATAGCGGCTCAACAAAACAACCATCACCAAAAAGAAACTATCAAAAATTTCTTTCAAAGGAAATTTACAAACATTGGTGAACCCCTTGGGTCATCACTAAAGACACTTCTCGCCAACAAATTGATTACTTTGCCAGAAGAAAGGAACTATGAACCTCAAATAAAACCACCCTAGTGGAATGATAACCATTATTGTGATTTCTATCAAAACAAGGCACATCAGATAGATAATTGTTAGCAGTTGAAACATGTCATCCAAGATTTGATTAATAATGGAGTAATAACTGTGGATGGACATACAACAAACGAATCTCATAGAGCTTTTAAAACTCCACTTCCAAACTATGAGAAAGGTGAATCATCAACAACAAATAATGGTAAGGGTAAAGCAAAGGTAAACTACATTCATACATATGATAATGTGGTAATGTAATTATAGTTAAAGAAAAGCAAAATCAAGAGCCTATTCATGCTATCACAAGAAGAAAAGCCAAAATTGTTTTGTTGGGTCCTACAAAAAATACGTCATCTACTACAAAACAATACAATCTAGTAGATCAATTGCATAAAACACCCACACAAATATCCATCTTAGAACTTTTAAATCTTTCACCTGCACACAAAGAAATTCTTGAACGAGCATTAGTAGATACAACAGTGTCCAAAGATCTTGATATTGATCAATTCCAAACCATGGTAGGATACCTCACAACCCCTCATTTCTTATCATTCACTGAAGAAGATGACATGTCCTTGCAACATCCCCATAATTCTCCCTTGCATATCAAAGTCATCATTTATAAGACACGAGTTAAACATGTCCTAATAGATGAAGGAGCTGACTTAAACATTTGCTCTTTGAGTCTTGTCCGTGCTCTAGGTTATTTAGAAGATGCAGTTGATCCCTAGAAAAAGATCATCATTAAAGCATATGATGAAGAAGAACGTTCCTCTAAAGGAATTGTGATGTTACCCATCAGAGTGGGACCTTTACAGAAAGACACAACATGCCAAGTTCTAGACTTGGAATTATCATACAACATACTGTTGGGAAGACCCTGGATACATGACATACAAGTTGTTCCATCAACATATCATCAGTGCTTAAAGTTTCCCTACAATGGACAAGAAATCATGATCTCAGTAGATTCAAATCCATTTCAGTATTGTAGTAATCTTAAACCAGTTCAAGAAGTCAATGTTCCTCATAATAGGGAGGCATCATCTTCGAACACATAATCCAAGGAATAATCATTTGCCTCTATCTTTTCAAGTATGGAAAAACAAATGCAACTAAGAGATTGAGGAAATGGAGAATATTCAATATCACAAATACCACTTTCTCCTAAATCCTTTGGAAAACCATGAAACTCTAAACAACAACCAATTTTGAAACATCTTCCGATATTTGATGGAGCATTTGTTAGTGTTGGGACCTTATTAGAGGAAACAAAAGACAAAGATGTACTACAGTGGCTATACAAGGATGAAGAATTTCAACAAAAGATCAACAATGTCTGCATACCTACAGAAAAGTATGGAAAAGGATTTAAGATTCTCATAAAAATGGGATACATTGGAACAAGTCCTATAGGAAAAAGAAAAGAAGGTATCTCAGAATCTATTCAACCTTATACTCAGCGAGCTACTGACAACTTTTAGCCAACAACAAGAGGAATATAAAAACAAACAAGAACAACTGGCAATTGGAAAAGAAGAAACATCAGCTAAGAAACAAACGCAAGCAAACATGAAATGGGAAAAGAAGCAAGCTTCAAATCAATGGGAAGAACAAACTAAAAGAAACTCCCAGGTAGCCTTAAATATCAATCAAAACATTGAAGAAACTAATACCAATCAAGGAGAACTCATAGCAAGGTTGAATATGAAAGAAGAAAAGATATAACAACAAAAGATGAAGAAAAAAATGAAAAAATATATGAACAAATTTGTAGATTGTAGGTTGCAAGTGATACAGGTTCTAATGAATGGGAATGGGATTCCTATCACTTTGAAGAATCAGCTGAAGAAACTTTCTTTGAAGAAGATGTAGGAGTTGACATAGTTCACATGTATGCAGGACAAACATCAAGAGCTAACCCACTTGAATTAGAATCACATTCGGCTCACTTGGACTTAACTGAGAACAATCAGGGGTTTCTTATGTAAGGTCATTCTGATGAGAGTACCATTCTAGACATCGACATACATATTTAAAACTTTGATACATCTATCATGACCCTTGATACCCTCGAAACATTCCAACCTGAAGACCCCTTACCTCTAATCCATCATGAACTTATTGATTGGGAAAATGGACATAATGCCATTGATACCTTTTTGAATGACCATGCCATATTTGTATATCTTAATGCAATCAAACATGTAACAACTCTCACTAGGAATGTCAGCAATGCATCTTCCACTCAGGTGGGTGCTAAATTTCCTAGTCGCAAAAGTGAAAATAATGAAAAGAATATCAAGTCTAATGCTGAAAAGCATTTCTTGGCAACATTAGATCTGGAAATAGTAAAAAGAAAGGATGCATCTAACGGTGAAAACCTCCTCAAGGCACCAAAAGATGGGAGATTTGATACTTTACCTGAGCACTATCAAGAAAGGTCATCAATTTTGATCAAACCAACACAGGCAGTTAACATTGGCACAACAGAGAAACTAAAGATTCTTCATCCAGCGACTTCTCTATCAAAAGAAGAAATGCAACAATATATGGAATTATTCAAATGAAGGAAAATCAATTTCACTTGGTCATATACAGACATACCAGGGTTGGATCTGGCAATTATTATGCATCACTTAAATGTTAGTCCAGGAGCCAAACTAGTCAAACAAAAGTTAAGGAAGATGCATCCTCATATTGCTCTTCTAGTCAAAGAAGAACTAAATAAATTATTGGATGTCGGATTCATTAGACCTATAGCTTATCCTCAATGGGTATCCAACATCGTTCCTATTTCAAAACTAGATAAAAGTAGTAGAGTATATACAAACTTTAGAGATCTTAATAATGCATTTCCAAAGGATGACTTTCCTTTGCCTAACATCGACATCATTGTAGATTTAACTGTTGGACACTCCATGTTTTCTCTAATGGATGGTTTCTCTAGATACAATCAGATCAAAATAGCACCCGAAGATCAAGAAAAGAAAACTTTCACATGTCCATGGGGTACTTTCTACTAGAATGTCATGCCTTTTGGACTAAAGAACATTGGTGCTACATATCAAAGAGCCATGACAACTATATTTCATGACATGATGCATACATTCATGGAAGACTATATGGATGAAATATTGGCCAAATATTACAACAAAGAAGAACATATAAAGATACTTGAAAAGATTTTTGACCACTTAGAACAGTATAAGCTAAGACTCAATCCTAAGAAATGTGCCTTTGGTGTCACTTCAGGAAAGCTATTGGGATACATTGTTTCAGCTAGAGGTATCAAAGTAGATCCAACTAAGGTTAAATAAATCATGGAAATGGCATCTCCCAAGAATATCGGTCAACTCAGATCACTCCAAGGAAGACTACAATCAATCAGAAGATTTGTTACCATTGGTGCAGGAGCACCTAGTTGAGTAAAACTCCCATTTTTGAGTATTTAATGCTTTAATATCTGTAAAGTCTTGTGTTAGGTTGATTATGTTTTTTTAGGTTGTTTTGGGTCATTTTTTGTGGTTTTGATCTCATTTTGGGCTCTAGAGATCAGGTTTTGCCTTTTAGGCCTTGAGTTGATAATTTTTAGCAAAAATGTGCAAAATTGCCAAAAAGGTCTTCTAATGCTTTCCAAAGAATTGGAACATGTTTTTTAGGAATTTATAAGTTGTTTAGACAAGTTGATAAGGTTAGATTGTGAAAAATGCATCTTGGAATAAGAAAAGTTGTCATTTGGCTTGAAAAGTTGTCAAAAGTTGTCATTTTTGGGTTTTTCTTGCAAAATGAAGTTATGAAAGCCTCATGTCCATACTAAGGCTTGATAACCAACTAGAAAAACTATAAAAGGCCTCACTTTTCATTGGAAAGGGTTGGTGTTTGTATTTAAAAGAGAATCTTAATAGAAATCATGCTTTGTTTGGCTTTTATGACTATTTTGTCTTCTTTGGAGTAACAGTCCATATTGTAGCATTCTTGTCCATACTGTACCTTCTGGGAGGTGTTCATATTGATTATTCCATGCACCACAAGTGAATATTGTTTTCATTTCTTGTGTAAATTGGTTTGTACAAAAATATTTGTAAACTGTGAGTCTGCTGCCTTGCCAGGAGTTTGGAGTTTAGAAATGCATCAACTTGGTTGATCCAAGTCTAGGATCCCTCCAATGGATTCTTCCAAGTTGATTCATGTATATATAATGTACATATATTTAATTTTGTGCTAGAGAAGTGTTTGAAAGATGCATTTGAGTGAATACTAGGCAAGTGTTTGTCATTTGGCTAGTAGCATGAATGAAACTCAATGTTTGCACTCAAAAATGATTTGGGTGAGCAAATGAATGCGACGGAGGAATGGAAATTTGGCCAAGGGTATTTGAGCACCTTCTTGGATGGATAGTTTAGTTTGTTCTTTCTTAATCTTTCTCATTTTGTAATCAAACAACAAGTTCACTATTTTTGGAAAACATACATATCAAATGCTCATGGAATGCTTAAATAGCATCATCCAAGCCTTGTAATTGAAAAGGGCTTTGTAATGGGAGATAAAGCTATGTTTTAAGAAATCATTGAGGTGTTTTTACAACTTCAAAACTCTTCATTTTGCAGGTCCCAAGGTGCAAGGTTGCTGATTGGTAAAAGGGCAGTGAATTGACTGTCACAGTGACAATTTTCTGATTTTCAATTTGTATGCCAAATGTTTGGCAAAATGACAAGTGGCAATGGCTTGGATAGTGTTCTCCAAGGGGTGGCATACTTCCTCAATCATTTTTAGGACTTTGTTCATGAAGGAGTTGACAAATAAAACTTTGCAAGCTCAAAAGCCTCACTAAATCCTTCTTTTGTGCCATAAAAAGTGGACAGTCATTAAACCTTCCTCATGGAGCTCAAGACCTAAAAAATATTCTAGCATAGACCTCCTAGACATCATCCAAAACAAGTTTTATGGTGGAAATTCCCATCATTGGGGTAGGTGAGAAAAAAGGAGCCAATTAGCCCTCCACAGGCTAGTAGCCCTTTGTTGCATAACACACAAAAAATGACAGTTTTTGAAA